>NC_062213.1:110158639-110295857 GCF_902686445.1 Sciurus carolinensis | reverse complement strand
ACATGAAATACATCTTATTTTTAACATGCATCAGTATTTTATCAATGACCTTCTTCATCTATTGTGTCATGATTTAGATGCAGTGTCCCCCAAATGCTCACATGTGAGACAATGCAAGAAGGTTTTGAGGAGAAATGATTGGGTTATAATCTTAACCTAATCAGTAAATTAATCCCTGATGGGATTAACTGAGTGGTAACTGGAGACAGGTCAGGTATGGCTGGAGGCAGTGGTTCATGGGAGCATGGTTATGGGAAATATATTTTGTATCTGGAGAGTGGAGTCTCTCTCTCTGCTTCCTGATTACCATGTGAGCTGCTTCCCTCTACCACACTCTTCAGCCATGATGTTCCGCCTCCAGCCTTCTATGAAAACCTCTGAAACCATGAGCCTTCAAATAAACTTTTCCTCCTCTGCAATTGTTCTGGTCGGGTCTTTTAGTTACAGTAGTGAAAAAGTTTACTAAATCATACTGAGATCGCCATATGTTTCTTGTCCTTAATTTACATGGTGAATTATTTATTGATGTATATGTGCATCTTTGCATCACTGGAATGAGACCCACTTGGTATACTATCTTCTTGATATATTTTTCAATGTGGTTTGCTCATATTTTATTACAGATTTTTACATCTATGTTCATCAGGGATATTGGTCTGTAGGGTTTTTTTTTCTTTGATGTCTTTATATGGTTTTGCTATTGGGTTATACTGGCTTCATAGAATGTATTTGAGAATATTCCCTTTCTTTCTATTTCATGTAATTATTTGAAGACAGCTAGTATTTGTTCTTCTTTAATGGTCTGGTAGAACTCACATAAAAATTCATCCTGACCTGGGCTTTCGTTTTTTAGAAGACTTAATTGCTGTTTCAATATCAGTCGGTTTAAGTATTCTGTATCTTTCTGGTCCAACTTGACAAGTCCTATATGTGTGACAATTTGTCAATGTCTTCTAGATATTCCAGTTTATTGGAGTATAAATTTTCAAAATAGATTCTTAATGATCTTCTGAATTTCAGAAGTGTCAGTGGTAATATCACCTTTTTCATGTCTAACTTTATTTATTCTGGTCTTCTATCTCTTCCTTTTGGTTAGTTTGCTAATGGTTTATCAATCTTGTTTATCTTTTGAAAAAATTAAATCTTTGTTTCATTGATTTTTACTTTTTAAATTATCTATTTCATTAATTTTAGCTCTAATTTTGATTATTTCCTGTCTTCTACTGATTATGTATTATTTTCTTTATCCTTTTCTATTTTTATTTAAATTTTTATTTTTACAGATTGCATTTTGATTCATTATACACAAATGGAATACAGCTTTTCATTTCTATTGTTGTACCCAATGTAGATTCACACCATTCATGTAATCATGCATATACATAGGGAAATTTGTCTGTCTCATTCTACTATCTTTCCTTCCCCTGCCCTCTCCTGCCCCATTTTCATCTACACCATCCAAAGTTCCTTCATTCTTCTCTTCCAGTCCCCACTCCCCTTGTTACATTTCATCATTCACTTATCAAAGAAAACATTCAGTCTTTGGTTTTGGGAGCTTGGCCTATTTCACTTAGAATGATATTCTTCAACTCCATTCATTTACCAGCAAATGCTATAATTTTATTCTTCTTTATGGCTATATAATATTCCATTCTGTTTATATACCACAGTTTCTTTATCCATTCATCAATTGAAGAGCATCTTGGTTGGTTCCACAATCTAGCAATTGTGAATTGAGCAGCTATGAACATTGATGTGACTGCATCACTGTAGTATGTTGATTTTAAGTCCTTTGGGTATAAACAAAGCAATGGGATATGTGGGTCAAATGGTGGGTCCATTCCAAATTTTCTGAGGAGTCTCTGCACTGTTTTCCAGAGTGGCTGCACTAATTTGCAACTCCACCAGCAATGTATGAATGTACCTTTTTCCCCACATCCACGCCAACACTTAGAATTGCTTATGCTCTTGATAATGGTCATTCTAATTGGAGTTAGATGAAATCTTATGGTGGTTTTAATTTGCATTTCTCTAATTTGCTAGAGATGATGAGCACTTTTTCCTACATTTGTTGATCACCTGCATATCTTCTTCTGTGAAGTGTCTGCCCAGTTCCTTAGCCCATTTATTGATTGGGTTCTTTGTATTATTGGTGTAAAGTTTTTTAGGTTCTTTGTAAATTTTGGAGATTAGTGCTCTGTCTGAAGTACATGTGGAAAAGATTTTCTACCACTCTGTAGGCTCTCTTTTTACATTATTGATGGTTTGCTGAGAAAAACCTTTTTAGTTTGAATCTATCCCATTTATTGTTTCGTGCTTTATATTTCTTGTGCTATGGGGGTCTTGTTAAGGAAGTCTGGTCCTAAGCCAACATGATGGAGATTTGAGCCTACTTTTTCTTCTATTTGGTGAAGGGTCTCAGGTCTAATTCCTAGATCTTTGATTCATTTTGAGTTGAGTTTTGTATAGGGTGAGAGGTAGGGGTTTAATTTCATTTTACTGCATATGGATTTCCAGTTTTGCCAGCACCATTTGTTGAAGAGGCTATCTTTTCTCCATTATATGTTTTTGGCGCCTTTGTTTAGTATGAGATAACTGCACTTATGTAGGTATGTCTCTGTGTCTTCTATACTGTACCATTGGTTACCTGTCTATTTTGTGCCAATACCATGCCATTTTTGTTACTATTGCTCTATAGTAGAGTTTAAGGTCTGGTATTGTGATACCTCCTGCATCACTCTTTCTGCCCAGGATTGCATTGACTATTCTGGGTCTTTTGTTCTCCAGACGAATTTCATGGTTGCTTTCTCTATTTCTATGAGGGATGTCATTGTGATTTTAATTGGAATTGCATTAACTCTGTATAGCACCTTTGGAAGTATGGCCATTTTGATAATATTAATTCTGCCTATCCAAGAACATGGGAGATCTTTCCATCTTCTAAGGTTTTTTTCATTTTCTTTCTTTAATGTTCAATAGTTTTCATTGTAGAGATATTTCACCTCTTTGATTAGAATGATTCCTAAGTATTTTAATTTTTTGGTGAGGCTATTGTGAATGGAATTGTTTTTCTCATTTCCTTTTCAGATGTTTCATCACTTATTAATAAAAATGCTTTAGATTTGTGTGTGTTGATTTTATATCCTGCTATTTTGCTGAATTCATTTATTAGTTCTATAAGTTTTCTGGTGGGTTTTTTTGGATCTTCTAAATATAGAATCTTGTCACTGGCAAATAGTGACAGCTTGCGTTCTTCCTTTCCTATTTGAATCCTTTTAATTTCTTTGGTCTGTCTAATTGCTCTGGCTAGTATTTCAAGCATGATGTTGAATAGCAGTGGTGAAAGAGGGCATCCCTGTCTTGTTCTAGTTTTTAAAGGGAACACTTTCAGTTTTTCTCTATTAAGAATGACGTTGGCCATGGGCTTGGCATAAATAGCCTTTACAATGTTGAGATATGTTCCTACTATCCTTATTTTTCCTAGTGTTTTGAGCATGAAGGGGTGTTGTATTTTGTCAAACATTCTCTGCATCTATTGAAATAATCATATGATTCTTAACCTTAAGTCTATTGATGTGACAAATTACATTTATTGATTTTCAGATGTTGAACGAACCTTGCATCCCCAGGATAAACCCCACTTGATCATGGTGCACTATATTCTTAATATGTTTTTGTATGCAATTTGCCAGAATTTTGTTAAGAATTTTTGCATCTATATTCATCAGAGATACTAAAGTTTTCTTTTCTTAATGTGTCTTTGTGTTGTTTTGGTATCAGAGTGTTACTAGTTTCATAGAATGAATATGGAAGTGTTCCCTCCTTTTTTATCTCATGAAATACTTTGAGGAGTATTGGTATAAGTACTTCTTTGAAGGTCTTGTAGAGCTCAGCTGAGAATCCATCTGGTCCTGGGCTTTTCTTGGTTGGAAGGCTTTTGATGGCTTGAAATTGATCTGTTTAAATTGTGTATGTCCTCCTGGTTCACTTCGGGAGGATCATATGTCTCTAGAAATTTGTTGATGTCTTTGAGATTTTCTGTTTTGTTGGAGTATAGATTTTCAAAGTAGCCTCTAATTATGTTATGTATTTCAGTGGTGACTGTCATAATATTTCCTTTTTCATCACAAATTTTAGAGTTTTCTCTCTCCTCTTTGTTAGTGTGGCTAAGGGTTTATCTATTTTGTTTACTTTTTCAAAGAACCAACTTTTTGTTTTGTCAATTTTTTGAGTTGTTTCTTTTGTTTCAATATCATTGATTTCACTCTGATTTTAATTATTCCTGTCTTTTACTACTTTTGGTGTTGTTCTGTTCTTTTTCTAGGGCTTTGAGATTTAATGTTAGGCCATTTATTGTTGACTTTTTATTATTTTCTTGAATGAGCTCCTTGCAGTAAAATTTCCTCTTAGTATTGCTTTCATAGTGTCCCAGAGATTTTGATATGTTGTATCATCATTCTCTTTTACCTCTAAGAATTTTCTTTATCTCCTCCCTGCTGTTTTCTGTTATCCATGCTTCATTCAATAGCATATTATTTAATCTCCAGGTGTTGGAGTAGTTTCTGTTTTTTATTCTGTCATTGATTTCTAATTTCATTCCATTATGATCTGATAGAACACAAGGTAGTATCTCTATTTTTCACATTTACTAAGGACTGCTTTATGACATAAGATATGGTCTATTTTAGAGAGGGATCCAGGTGCTGCTGAGAAGAATGTGTATTTTCTTGTTGATGAATGGAATATTGTATATATGTCTGCTAAGGTTAAATTATTGATTGTATTATTAAATTCTATGATTTCTTTGTTTAGTTTTTGTTTGGAAGATCTATCCAGGGGTTACAGTAGTGTGCTAAAGTCACACAGAATTATTGTGTTGTGGTCTATTTGATTCCTGGAATTGAGAAGGATTTGTTTGATGTACATGGATGCACTGTTGTTTGAGACATAAAAGTTTATGATTGTTATGTCTTCCTGATTTATGGTTCCCTTAAGCAGTATGAAATGTCCTTCTTAGTGGTAAAGTGTTTGCCTTGCAAGCACAAAGCCCTGGGTTCAATACCCAACACTGCAAAGAAAAAAAAAGAAAAAAAGTCCTTCTTTATCCCTTCTGACTAACTTTGACTTGAAGTTCACTTTATCTGATATAAGGATGAAAACCCCCGCTTTTTTACTGAGTGTGTGGTAGGTTTTTTCTCATCCTTTCACCTTTAGTCTGTGGATGTCCTTTTCTATGAGATGAGTCTCTTGAAGGCAGCATATGTTTGGGTCTTGCTTTTTTAATCCAATCTGCCAGTTTGTGTCTTTTGATTGATGAGTTTAGGCCATTAACATTCAGGGTTATTATTTAGATATGACTTGTATTCTCATTTTGGCTTTTTATTTTTTAATTAATATTTTATTATAAACAAATGGGATACATTTTGTTTCTCTGTACATGGAGTAAGGCATACCATTCATGTAATCATAAATTTACATAGGGCAATGTTGTTTGAATCATTCTGCCATTTTTTCCCTTCTCCCCACCCTTCCCACCCCTCTTTTCCCTCTATACAGTCCTTCCTTCCTCCATTCTTGCCCCCCTCCCTAACCCTAAACCTAAGCCTAATCCTAACCCTAACCTAACCCCTCCCACCCCCCATTATATGTCATCATTCACTTATCAGCAAGATCATTCCTCCTTTGGTTTTTGGAGATTGGCTTATCTCACTTAGCATGATATTCTCCAGTTTCATCCATTTGCTGGCAATTGCCATAATTTTATCATTCTTTATGGCTGAGTAATATTCCATTGTATATATATGCCACAGTTTCTTTATCCATTCATCCATTGAAGGGCATCTAGGTTGGTTCCACAATCTGGCTATGGTGAATTGAGCAGCTATGAACATTGATGTGGCTGTATCTCTGTAGTATGCTGATTTTAAGTCCTCTGGGCATAGGCCAAGGAGTGGGATAGCTGGGTCAAATGGTGGTTCCATTCCAAGCTTTCTAAGGAATCTCCACAGTGCTTTGCAGAGTGGCTGCACTAATTTGCAGCCCCACCAGCAATGTATGAGTGTACCTTCCTCCCCACATCCTCTCCAACACCTATTGTTGCTTGTGTTCTTGATAATCACCATTCTAATTGGAGTGAGATGGAATCTTAGGGTAGTTTTGATTTGCATTTCTCTTATTACAAAAGATGGTGAACATTTTTTCATATATCTGTTGATTGCTTGTACATCTTCTTCTGTGAAGTGTCTGTTCATTTCCTTAGCCCATTTGTTGATTGGATTATTTGTATTCTTGGTGTAGAGTTTTTTGAGTTCTTTATATCTTCTGGAAATTAGTGCTCTATCTGTAGTATGAGTGGCAAAGATTTTCTCCCACTCTGTAGGCTCTCTCTTCACATTACTGATTGTTTCCTTTGCTAAGAGAAAGCTTTTTAGTTTGAATCTATCCCAGTTGTTGATTCTTGCTTTTATTTCTTGTGTTATGGGAGTCCTGTTAAGGAAATCTGATCCTAAGCCAACTTGTTGAATATTTGAACCTACTTTTTCTTCTGTAAGATGCAGGGTCTCTGGTCTGAGTCTGAGGTCCTTGATCCATTTTGAGTTTAGTTTTGTGCAGGGTGAGAGATAGAGGTTTGGTTTCATTGTTTTGCATATGGATTTCCAGTTTTCCCAGCACCATTTGTTGAAGAGGCTATCTTTTCTCCATTGCATATTTTTGGCCCCTTTGTCTAGTATGAGAAAATTGTATTTATTTGGGTTTGTATCCATGTCCTCTATTCTGTACCATTGATCTACCTGTCTATTTTGGTACCAATACCATGCCGTTTTTGTTACTATTGCTTTGTAGTGTAGTTGGAGATCTGGTATTGCAATACCCCCTGCTTCGCTCTTTCTGCTGAGGATTGCTTTAGTTATTTTGGGTTTCTTATTCTTCCAGATGAATTTCATAATTGCTTGCTCTATTTCTGTAAGGTACATCATTGGGATTTTAATTGGAATTGCATTGAATCTGTATAGCACTTTTGGTAGTATGGCCCTTTTGACAATATTAATTCTGCCTATCCAAGAACATGGGAGATCTTTCCATCTTCTAAGGTTTTCTTTATATTTTTGGTTTTTAACTTGACTTGGTTTCTCATTTAATTGGTTTTTCCTTTAAGGTAGTTCCTCCCTTTGTGACCAACATTGTTGTTTTTCATTTACTCCTCATGGAATATTTTGCTGAGAATGTTCTGTAATGCAGTCTTTTTCTTTGTAAATTCTTTTAATTTTTGTTTATCATGGAAGGATTTTATTTTGTCTTCAAATCTGAAGGTTAGTTTTTCTGGGTATAGGATTCTTGGTTGGCAACCATGTTCTTTCAGAGCTTGAAATATGTTGTTCTAGGCCCTTCTAGTTTTCAGGGTCTGGACTGAGAAATCTGCTGATATCCATATTGGTTCCCCCTATATATAATCTGATGCTTTTCTCTCACAATCTTCAAAATTCTATCTTTATTTTGTATGTTAGTCATTTTCATTATAATATGCCTTCGTGTGGATCTGTTGTAATTTTGTGCATTTGGTGTTCTATAAGCCTCTTGTATTTGATTTTCCATTTCATTCTTCATGTTTGGGAAATTTCCTGATATTATTTCATTGAACAGGTTGTTCATTCCTTTGGTTTTTATCTCTATGCTTTCCTCAATTCTTATAATTCTTAAATTTGGTCTTTTCATGATGTCCCATAGTTCTTGGAGGTTTTGTTCATGATTTCTTACCATCTTCTCTGTTTGGTTCCCTTTATTTTCAAGATTAAATATTTTGTCTTCATTTTCTGAGGTTCTGTCTTCCAAGTGATCTGGTCTGTTGGTGATGCTTTCCATTGAGTTTTTTTATTTGGTTTATTGTTTCCTTCATTTCAAGGCTTTCTGTTTGTTTTTTGGGTTTTTTTTTTTTTTTAATCTCTATCTCTTTGTTGAAATGATCTTTTGCTTTCTGCAGTTGCTCTCTCAACTGCTTATTGGAATGATCGTTCATTGCCTGCATTTATTCTCTAATCTCATCCTTTGCTTCATGAATCATTTTACTTATGTATATTCTGAACTCCTTTTCTGACAGTTCTTCTACTATGCTATCACCGGATTCTATTAACATAGAATCTAGGTTTGTGTGTAACATTTTCTTCCCTTGTTTTTTCATGTTGTTCACATATCTGCCCCTCTAGCAGTGCAGATCTGGGGTATTTCAGTTTCCCCCCTATAGCCTTCTAATGACACTACAAGTTTCCAAAACCTCTTCTTTAATGGGGGAGATCAATATTAGCAGTACCCAGTACAGACAATAATATGCAACCCTAAACCAAATAGCCATTATGAAGACATTAACAATATTGTCATAATAAACAGAGAGGATGAGTTTAATTATTATCTACAGTATAACAAATAGATTTGCAATAAGGTCTGCAGTTTCTAATGGAGGACAAAGAGGATGGGAAGGGGCATAGGATATAACTGTTAATGGGATAATAAAAGAGTACATAGAAGTTCTAGATGGTAGAAAGAGTGAAAGCATAATCAAAAGAAGTTGGTTGTTAGCATGAGAAAAGGGAGAGACACTGAGCAAATAGGTAAACAGAAGGGAAAGAGAGCAAGAAAAATTTAAAAATCAAAACTTAAAACTTTCAAAAAGGAGAAAAAAAAATCTGCACTATAACCTTCATATAGTATTCAAACTTCCCAGTCTTCAGTAGTCTGATGTATGAGAGGTACATGACAATGAGTTTCCAGTCTCCAGCAGGTGTCTCAGGATGGGATTCGCCTTACCTAAAGATGAGAGCTTTCACTTCCAGGATAATCCAAGATGGCCATGCTGACTTCCAAACCTGTTGACAAATGGGGAGCTGCAGCTCAGGGCATGGGTGTGTCAGGCCAGTGGTCCCGGAGGCAAGGTGTGGTTGGTTGGGCAGGGATCCTGGAGGTGGTGTGTGGTCGGTCTGGTTGAGGGATCCTGGAGGCAGTGCATGATCAGTCAGGCCAGGGGTCCTGCAGATCCTGGCTATTGTCTCAAAATGGTGGCATCCACCTGTAACCGAATCTGCGGGTATTGTGACAGTGAACTTACAGGCAAGAGCAGGAAGCTGGTGATCCACTGGTGGTCTGCTATCAGTCTGCCTGCTACCAATGGATGATCTGCAGGTGGACCTCAGTTGGTGGGTGATGTGTAGGTGAAAGGCAGGTGATGGGCAGGCAAGAGGCAGGCAAATGGGCAAATGGTGGATGATAGGCAGCAGTCAGTGAGCAATCACCCAGTATTATTGTATGGAGTTATATCTGGGATTTAATATTATGAAGTCATTTTTATGTAATTAGTTTCATTGACATTTAAGGCATAAATATTTACTATTATTAAATCTTCTTGTTGGATTTTTCCTTTTACCCATATGTAGTGACCTTCTTTGTCTCTTCTGATTAATTTTTGCTTGAAATTCACTTTGTCACATATGAGAATAGTTATTCTTGTTTGATTTTGGACTATGCTTGCACAAAATATTTTTCCCATTCTTGTACTTTCAGTTTGTGGGTGTCTTTATGAGATAATTCTCTTGCAAACAACATAGAGTTGGGTCTTGTTTTATAAGCAATTCTGTCAACCTATGACTTTTAATTGGGGAGCTAGGACTATTTACACTCAGTGTTATTATAGAGAGGTATTTGTTATTTCCTGCCCTTTTGGTTTGTTTTTTATATTTAATGGTCTTGCTTTTCATTTAAAGTGTTGCTCTTCTAAGCATCATCTATTAGAGATCTTTTGGGGTTTTTTTGAGTTCTCTGTATAGTACATCTTTAAGTATTTTTTATCAGTTTCTTATTAGTTATGCATGACAATAGAATTCATTTTGATATATATCAGCATAGAATATGTTATTCTAATTAGGACCACATTCTTGTGGGTGTACACAATGGTGGGACTCACTTAGGTATTTTCATATATGTACATAGGAAAATTGTTAGATTCATTCTATTGTTTTACCTATTCCTATCCCTGCTCCTTTCCCTTCATTCCCCTTTGTCTAGTCTACTGGAGTTAAGTAGCTGAAGTCTTTCCAGTGCTTGCTTAGTGGTCATGAACTATTTTAGTTTATCCTTAAATTTTTACTTATCCATAAATTCTGAAATACAGCTTTGCTGGATACAGGAATCCCAACTGGCAATCATTTTCTTCTAGAGTTTTTGATATCTCTTTCCAATTCCTCCCTGATTTTAGGGTCTGAATTAAGAAGACAGAGGGGAGCCTTATTGGTTCACCCATAAATGTGACCTGACACTTTACTCTTGCAGCTGTAGATATTCTTTCCTTATTTTGATTATGATGTGTCTTGGAGAGGTTCTTTTTTTATATTGTCTATTTGAGGGTTTTAAATATACCTGTATATGGATGTCTATCTCATTTCTAAGGTTGGGACAATTTTTTGTTATTATTTCATGGAAAAGTCACTTTTTTTTTTTTTTTTTTTTTTTTTGGTACCAGGGATGGAACCCAGAGGTGCTTAAACCCTGAACAACATCCCCAGCCCTTTTTTATCTTTTACAGGGTCTTACTAAGTTGCTTAGAGCCTTGCTAAGTTGCTGAGGCTGGCTTTGAACTCCTCCTGCCTCAGCCTCCTGAACTGCTGGAATTATAGGCGTGCAGCACCATGCTCAGCTATGGAAGGGGTTCTTAATGGCTTTAGCCCATATCTCCATGTTCTTTCTATCCCAATGACTCTCAGGTTTGGTTTCTTGTTGTTGTCCCAGAGTTTTTGTATATTCCAATCACAGCCTCCCCCACCCCTGCCTTTATTGAATACTGAGTATTTAAATTCATAAATTCTGTCTTCAAGGCCTGAAATTCTGTCTTTGAGACCTGATAGTTTATTTTCCATGCAGTCTAATCAGTTAAAGATCTTTTCAAGTGAATTTTTTATTCGATTCATTGTGTCTTTCATTTATAGGAGTTCTGATTGGTTTCTTTCTGATATTTATATTTCTTTATTGAAATGTTCTTTCACCTCCTGTATTTGCTTTCTTATTTTATTCTTTAGATCTTCTTTTAGTTCATTGAATATTTTAGTAATCATATTTCCATGATCTTTCTCTTTAATCCATTTTCGTGTCTGTGGGATCCTTTATTGGGGGATTGTAAATTGGGGGGAGATTTGTTTATCTGTTTCCTCATGTTTTCAACTGACACGTCAGTTGATGTGGATTCCTCTTCATCTTTTATGTATAAAATCTTTGGTATTTAATCTTTTTTGTTTTAGGGACTCCTGTTTTTGCTGTATGATGAGATGTTCTGATGGGACCTGAGGTCCCCCTCTGGTTGTTCCTACTGTTGGTTTGAGGTTTTTCCTCCCCTTTTCTATGTGTTGAAGTATTGTTGAGGTTCAAGTGAGGATAGTTCATGTGTGGAGTGAGGGTCTTACCTGGCTGAGTTGTGATGTTGTTCACAAACAGGATCTCTACTCTATGAGCTTGAAGACTCCCAATCACTTCACTCTTAGAAGAAGAGGAGCAAGTAATAGAAATAATGTCAGCAACATATGTATAATCTTAAATATCTAGTCTACTTTGACATCTATACCACTAATTACCACTTGCAGAGGAATGATGGAGTTGGCATTTAACATCAATACCAAAACTAAACAATGATGAACAAGATCAGACATTAAACTGCAGGTGTCTACTATATTGTCCGTTGTATTAGTAATCTCAACAACATGCATGAGACAGGAATTACATAATTCTATCAGATAGTAGAATTTCTTTCCTTTTTTTTTTTCCCCTTTTGGTACCAGAGATTGAGCCCAGATGTGCTCAACCACTGAGCCACATCCCTAACTCATTTTAATATTTTACTTAGAGACAGATTCTCATGAAGTTGCTTAGGGCCTCACTAAGTTGCTGAGCCTGGATTTGAATTTGTGCTCCTCCTGCTTCAACATACTGAACCACTGAGATTCCACAGAATTATAGCTTCTTAAGTCAAAGTAGAGTAATAGAGTAGGAAGGCAAGAGAAAAATTGAAATATTTAAAAAGTGAACAAGGAAGAAGCAGGAAAGAGGTAACAAGATAGCTATAAAGAAGAGTCAAAATAACTAAAAGTAATAAAGAAGAGGAAGCATAACAGGAAGATTTGGCTATTAGTGGGGAAAGAAAGTAAACAAGGGGTAATAAGAGGAACAAAAGCCAAGGGAAAAACAAATATAAGATCAAAACGAATCAAACCCATGTAAAATTTTACCAACCAAAGTCAAACCAAGAATGCAGAAGAGAGCAATTAAAATGAAAATATATATGTATTTGAACCTATCAGTACAAGAATACATACACCAGAAAAAGTAAAAAAACAAATAATAATAAAATTAAAAAGGAAAAGGGGAGAATAGGAAAAAATTCTTAATGAGAAATACAGGTTTTATTTCTGCTGAGATTGTCAAATCTGTTGATAATGATGTCCACTGCTTATGCTATTAGGTCTATTTTTTTTTATGGGCTATGTTACCCTTATTAAGTCCCACTTCTTTGTGTTTTTCATCAAACTTCCAGCTATTGTTTCTAGGAGTCAAAGCCATTTATAGTAGCTCTCCACTTCTCATCTCACATGATAAAATGGGATAAACTTGGGAGTGCTGACATATGATGTACTTCCATAATGGGGCTGAGGTTGAGTTCTAAATTGGAAGTTCTAGTACATGGGCTTTAGTCTTGGCTGACCTTTGAAACTCTGTTGGTGGATATTTGATATTTGATTCACACTCCATTGCTGTGGAAATTCTAATCTCTGATGGATGCCTGGGTCTCAGGAGTCTCCCCCTAATTCCACTTTCAAGGTGAGGAGTCTAAACCTCCACTGGTCTCACATATTCTTCACAATGGATGTGAATTACCCAGGATCTGATCTGAAGTGTGGATGCATCTCTCTGGCTGGTTATTGGCATCTTTTGTGTTGTTCATATTGAATGCCAGCATAAGGGGAGCTTTCCCTCTTTGGTTATCCTGAGCTTGAATCACTGTAGTCACAGTTCTCTCTGTGTCTGTTTTAGTCATGTTGTTCCAGACACACTCTGGACCTTATAATAGGTTTCTGGGTCAGGCTGGCAACATCTTTTATCAGTTCCCAATCTCTTTTCACTGCCATGTAGCAACTTCAAAAGTGTTCCCACAATCATGACATCTCTGGTTCTCACTGGACTCTTTGCCCATGGGTTGAGTGATTTGGGTTTCTTTTTACTCAACAAATTCCCCAATAGTCTCTGAATTCATCAAGGTCAACCTAGGTCAACCTTCCCCTCTTTTCCGAATGTTCCCTCAAACCAATTTTATTCACTGCTCTTTCATCTCCATGATCCCCCTTCCCTCTGCGGTGGGCTGGTGGCACTATTGCTACCCACTAACCAATCTAGTGCATCTCTAATGTATTATTTGTTTTATATTCAAATTTTTTTAGTTTCTGTGTCTCTGATTATTTTATTATCTAAAGTTGAATTTCAGTGAATTCCCTTAATCACCCACCTAGCTGAGTTGCAGTCTTCCTGCTGTTTAAATCCTGTGCTGAAGACCTGCTGTTGTATGCAACCTTCCTCTAATTAGTGACTTTTTTCCCACAGCTTCAATGATTTTCTTTAGCAGTTCTTTTTTTTAATATAAGGCAGGTCTAGTGGTAACAAATTTCCCCAAATTTTGTTTACCTAAGAAAGTTTTTCCTCTTACCTTCGTTTTTCAAGGACAGGGTAACTGGGTATAGAATACTTGATTGGCACTTTTTTCAACTTTTTAAAATCCTTCTCCTGTATTCTTGTTTACTGAGTTTCTGCCAAAAAGGTTACTGATAGTTTTGTGAGAGTTTTCTTGTAGGTAGCAAGTTACTTTTCCTTCACTACTCTAAAGATTGTTTTTATTTTTGACAAACTGATTATAATACATCTTGGTTTGGGTCTCTTCAAATTCATCCTATTTAATATTCATGAATACTCCTGGATCTAGATTATTTTCTTCTCCATTTGAATGGTATACCATGAGCCCATTATGGCTTATTTATTCTTTTTCATTCTTTCTTTTTGCTCTCAGATCATGTGATTAATATGATCTACCTTCAAGTTTGCTAATTATTTTGCTTTGTCTAGTATATTACTGGGTTCTTTTACTAAAATTTTGAGTTCAGTTATTGTATTCTTCAGCCCTCTAATTTCTTTTTGAATTCTTTTTTTGTTAAAATTCTGTTCATACCTTGCTTTCCTGCTCTTAGTAAACCTCCTTATGATTATTGAACTTCCCTATCAGATAAATCACATATTCCCATTTCATTAGGGTAAACTTCTGATCTTTTATTTTTCTTTTTTCTCTGGAATATATTTTCCTATTTCTTCACTTTCCTTGTTTCTGTGTTGGTTTTGGCACATTCAATAATAACACTATCTATGCCAGTCTTGTTAAAGTGACCTCAAGTAAGAGATATTCCTCACCATCATCCTGACCATAGATACTAAATGCCCTTGCCCTCTTTGTGATTGTCCAACCCACTGTCTTTGTTTTTAATGCTTCTCAAGATTAGGATATGCTGAGTTGTATTGTTGCCTGAGACAGATGACATAGAAGTCAGTCTCCCCAGGATGCAACTGTAAGGGTTGGGGTGTTATACACATGTTCAGATTGCTTATTTCCTTGTGGAGATGTTGAGATGTTGAGATGTTGAGAGTTGGGAGTTTATCTCCTACTTTTCTTCCCTAAGGCCAGGAGAGTATCTGTGTAGAATATCAGATATGTGTAGATAATCTTTTTCAGACTTTCCACTCTGAACCTTGATAATACAGCTTCTGGACCTTTGCTGGTTTGAAAATCACCTAATCATTCTTTGTAATGGGGTAGACTCAAGAATGCAGAGCTAGATGATTTAGGATCCAGTGCCTCAAGTGGGGACTGTCAAAGTTGAGGAGCTTGAACGATGCAGACACTACTTCAAGGTATAGTCTGCAGATTTGGATCTTTCCAAAGAAAGCCAGGGAGAAAAGTATGGGGAGTTCCCACTCTCTATTCAGGCTTGCTGAAGTCACAGAACATTGAACCTCTTTCCAAATAACTTCTTCAAACCTGGACTTATCACTGGAGCAATATAGAGAGGAAGTTGTGAGGTAAGCCCACTCTCCTTTTCTGATGCAAATGTCCCAAAAAATCTTTCCAGGGAGAATATTCAGACTGGGGTTTACCGGTGGAATGGGCTAGGAAGAAAACATATGGAATACTGGAGTTAGAAGGACTATTGCTCCCATTTAGGCTTACTAAAGTCTGTCCTTTCAGGTCCTACCTAAAAGGAGGCTGGAAAACACACTCTAGAGACTTTAGACCTGGATTAACCATTAGAGTAAGTCAGGAAAGGTGACCTGGGGAGTGCCAGTCTTCCAACTTAATCTCAAAGAGATTTTGATTACATGAAGAGCTTTATTTCTTATTTACTACGTAGGCTCCCAGATGCAGACTTATTAGGAACCAGAAATATGAGAAACATCTGAAAATGTGTGTAGCCAAACCGTTTCCAGGGATATCTGAAGGTCAGACTGATCTAGGAGGCTGCAGCTGTGACAGTGCTCTCAAGGTTTAAGTTCACCCCCACTTTGATCTTTGCTCTTCACGAAAATCCGATGAGGCCAAATCTCTGCCCTCCTCAAGGAAAGTGATTTAAAAGCCAAGCCCTCTGATAGGAGCCACAAGAATCAGAGTAAAAATTTTACCCTAAAAGTTTTTGGTAAAATTCCTCCTCCTTTACCAAGGGTAGAGTTGGGGATCTCTTCCTCATTGTATGGCACTCTGTTTATAATGGGGTATGAGCATTAGAGTATCTCCACTTTTACTACCCATTTTGATGTAAATACTTTCTCAGTTATCTATTGCATATGCATCTTACAACTAGATTTTTTTCTCTCTCTTGGATAGAACTGATACATACATAGGTGTTTACTCAACATGTGTGAGGAGTATGGATAGTCAAAAGCTTCCTGTTCTGCCATTTGACTAATGTCACAATACAATATTAACATAAATACTACTACTACTAAATATTGCTCAATATTATCTCTGAAATAACTTACTTTTAGATTGCACTCATCTAAGAATGTGTAAATTACTTTGTTCTAGAATCACTTATAATTCCTATTCTTGAGTGGTTATTTGTTAAATAGTGTGTTACACTGTGAGGGTGTTAACATTCTATGAACTAACAATTACAAGTTTATGGAGACACTCAGATATCTCCATGATTCCAATTTGAAATAATAATATTCCAACAGTTTAATTTTTAAACTTTTGTAAAAAAAAAAAAAAGTTGAATCATTGAGTTGATCTTTAATATCATTTCTTTTTTTTTTTTTTAATTTGGATTTGTCATTTACTTATTGAAAAAAAAATAAACAACATCAGCAAAAACAAACGGAAGACTCAAATCAATGGTTGATTGGGTAGGAAGACGGGAGCCTCCTGCTTCAGAATCAGGCAGTAAGTAGACACATTGTTGGTAGAGAATTTTAATACAGTAATAGCACCCACAAAAAGTTGGCCTGTATTTTACAAACACTATACATTCACAGTTCTAAATGATATAGGAAATAAAATATTACTCCCTAAAAAATTTCTTTTTTGGTCTAAATTCCAAATAATGCTGCTGTGGTAACAACTGAATTTTTTTTTTTTTTTTTTTTTTTTTTACGTTTACATAGGGTAATGATGTTTATTATATTTTTCCCCTCCCCTCCACCCCTCCCACCTCTCCCACCCCTCTTTTCCCTCTACACAGTCCTTCTTTCCTTCATTCTTACCGCTCTCCTTAGCCTAACTCTAAACCTAACTCTAAACCTAATGCTAGCCCGTCCCACCCCCCATTATATGTCCTCATCCGCTTATCAGCGAGATCATTCGTCCTTTAGTTTTTTGAGATTGGCTTATCTCACTTAGCATGATATTCTCCAATTTCGACCATTTGCCTACAAATGCCATAATTTTATCATTCTTCATTGCGGAGTAATATTCCATTGTATAAATATGCCACAGTTTCTTTATCCATTCATCAACTGAAGGGCATCTAGGTTGGTTCCACAATCTGGCTATGGTGAATTGAGCAGCAATGAACATTGATGTGGCTGTATCTCTGTAGTATGCTGATTTTAAGTCCTTTGGGTATAGGCCAAGGAGTGGGATAGCTGGGTCAAATGGTGTTTCCATTCCAAGCTTTCTGAGGAATCTCCACACTGCTTTCCAGAGTGGCTGCACTAATTTGCAACCCCACCAGCAATGTATGAGTGTTCCTTTTTCACCACATCCTCGCCAACACCTGTTGTTGCTTGTATTCTTGATAATCGCCATTCTAATTGGGGTGAGATGAAATCTTAGGGTAGTTTTGATTTGCATTTCCCTTATTACTAGGGATGTTGAACATTTTTTCATATATCTGGTGATTACTTGTACATCTTCTTCTGTGAAGTGTCTGTTCATTTCCTTAGCCCATTTGTTGATTGGATTATTTGTATTCTTCGTGTAGAGTTTTTTGAGTTCTTTATAGATTCTGGAAATTAGCGCTCTATCTGAGGTATGGTTGGCAAAGATATTCTCCCACTCTGTAGGCTCTCTCTTCACATTTCTGATAGTTTCCTTTGCTGAGAGAAAGCTTTTTAGTTTGAATCTATCCCAGTTGTTGATTCTTGCTTTTATTTCTTGTGCTATGGGAGTCCTGTTAAGGAAATCTGATCCTAAGCCAACAAGTTGAAGATTTGGACCTACTTTTTCTTCTATAAGATGCAGGGTCTCTGGTCTGATTCCGAGGTCCTTGATCCATTTTGAGTTGAGTTTTGTGCAGGGTGAGAGATAGGGGTTTAATTTCATTGTGTTGCATATGATTTTCCAGTTTTCCCAGCACCATTTGTTGAAGAGGCTATCTTTTCTCCATAGCATATTTTTGGCCCCTTTGTCTAGTATGAGAAAATTGTATTTATTTGGGTTTGTGTCCATGTCCTCTATTCTGTACCATTGATCTACCTGTCTATTTTGGTACCAATACCATGCCGTTTTTGTTACTATTGCTTTGTAGTAGAGTTGAAGATCTGGTATTGCAATATCCCCTGCTTCGCTCTTGCTACTGAGGATTGCTTTAGCTATTCTAGGTTTTTTATTTTTCCAGATGAATTTCATAATTGCTTGCTCTATTTCTGCAAGGTACATCATTGGGATTTTAATTGGAATTGCATTGAATCTGTATAGCACTTTAGGTAGTATAGCCATTTTGACGATATTAATTCTGCCTATCCAGGAACATGGGAGATCTTTCCATCTTCTAAGGTTTTCTTTAATTTCTTTCTTTAGTGTTCTGTAGTTCTCATTGTAGAGGTCTTTCACCTCTTTTGTGAGATTGATTCCCAAGTATTTTATTTTTTTCGATGCTATTGTTAATGGGGTAGTTTTCCTAATTTCTCTTTCTGAAGATTCATCACTTATGTATAAAAATGCATTGGATTTATGAGCATTGATCTTGTAACCTGCTACTTTACTGAATTCACTTATGAGTTCTAAAAGTTTTCTGGTGGAATTTCCAGGTTCCTCTAAATATATAATCATGTCATCAGCGAACAGGGATAGTTTGAGTTCTTCTTTTCCTATTCGTATCCCTTTAATTTCTTTGGTTTGTCTGATTGCTCTGGCTAGAGTCTCAAGGATGATGTTGAATAGAAGCGGTGAAAGAGGGCATCCCTGCCTTGTTCCAGTTTTTAGGGGGAAACGCTTTCAGTTTTTCACCATTTAGAATGATATTAGCCATGGGCTTAGCGTAGATGGCCTTTATAATGTTTAGGAATGTTCCCACTACCCCAATTTTTTCTAGTGTTTTGAGCATGAAGGGATGCTGTATTTTATCAAATGCTTTTTCTGCATCTATTGAAATAATCATGTGATTCTTAACTTTAAGTCTGTTGATATGGTGAATGACATTTATTGATTTCCGAATGTTGAACCAACCTTGCATCCCTGGGATAAAACCCACTTGATCGTGGTGCACTATCTTTTTAATATATATTTGTATGCGATTTGCTAAAATTTTGTTGAGAATTTTTGCATCGATGTTCATTAAGGATATTGGTCTGAAATTTTCTTTCCTTGATGTGTCTCTGTCTGGTTTAGGTATCAGGGTGATATTGGCTTCATAGAACGAGTTTGGTAGGGTTCCCTCCTCTTCTATTTCATGGAATAGTTTGAGGAGTATTGGAATGAGCTCTTCTTTAAAGGTTTTGTAGAACTCGGCTGAGAACCCATCTGGTCCTGGACTTTTCTTTGTTGGTAGGCTTTTGATGACCTCTTCTATTTCATTGCTTGAAATTGGTTTATTTAAGTTGTGTATGTCCTCCTCGTTCAGTTTAGGTAGTTCATATGTCTCTAGAAATTTGTTGATGTCTTCGAGGTTTTCTGTTTTGTTGGAGTATAGATTTTCGAAATAGCTTCTAATTATGTTTTGTATTTCACTCGTGTCTGTTGTGATGTTTCCTTGTTCATTCCGAATTTTAGTAATTTGAGTTTTCTCCCTCTTTCTCTTTGTTAGTGTGGCTAAGGGTTTATCAATTTTATTTATTTTTTCAAAGAACCAACTATTTATTTTATTAATTTTTCCGATTGTTTCTTTTGTTTCGATTTCGTTGATTTCGGCTCTGATTTTAACTATTTCCTGTCTTCTACTACTTTTGGTATTGGTCTGCTCTTCTTTTTCTAGTGCTTTGAGCTGTAGTGTTAACTCGTTTATTTGTTGATTTCTACTTCTTTTTTTTGAATGCACCCCATGAAATAAATCTTCCTCTAAGTACTGCTTTCATAGTGTCCCAGAGATTTTGATATGATGTGTCTTTGTTCTCGTTTACTTCTAAGAATTTTTTTATTTCCCTCCTGATGTCTTCTGTTATCCATTCATCATATAATAGTGTATTATTTAGTCTCCAGGTATTGGAGAAGTTTCTGTTTTTTATTCTGTCATTTATTTCTAATTTCAATCCATTATGATCTGATAGAGTACAAGGTAGTATCTCTATCTTCTTGTATTTACTAACAGTAGCTTTGTGGCATAAAATATGGTCTATTTTAGAGAAGGATCCATGTGCTGCTGAGAAGAAAGTGTATTCATTCTTTGTTGGATGGTATATTCTATATATGTCCGTTAAGTCTAAATTGCTGATTGTGTTGTTGAGATCTATAGTTTCTTTATTCAATTTTTGTTTGGACGATCTATCCAGTGGTGAGAGAGGTGTGTTAAAATCGCCTAGTATTATTGTGTTGTGGTCTATTTGATTTCTGGAATTGAGAAGGATTTGTTTGACGTACGTGGATGAGCCAATGTTCGGGGCATAGATATTTATGATTGTTATGTCTTGCTGATTTATGCTTCCCTTAAGCAGCATGTAATGTCCTTCTTTATCCCTTCTGACTAGTTTTGGTTTGAAGTCCACATTATCTGAGATGAGGATGGATACTCCAGCTTTTTTGCTGTGTCCGTGTGCATGGTATGTTTTTCCCCATCCTTTCACCTTTAGTCTATGGGTGTCTCTTTCTATGAGATGAGTCTCTTGCAGGCAGCATATTGTTGGATTTTTCTTTTTAATCCAATCTGCCAGTCTGTGTCTTTTGATTGATGAATTCAGGCCATTAACATTCAGGGTTATTATTGTGATATGATTTGTATTCCCAGTCAATTGACTCATATTTGTTTTTGACATGATTTGGTTTCTCCTTTATTTGGCTCTTCCTTTAGGCTAGTGCCTCCTGTTGCTGATTTGCATCATTGTTTTTCATCTCTTCCTCATGGAATATTTTGCTGAGAATGTTCTGTAATGCTGGCTTTCTTTTTGTAAATTCCTTTAGCTTTTGTTTATCATGGAAGGATCTTATTTCATCGTCAAATTTGAAGGTAAGTTTTGCTGGGTATAAGATTCTTGGTTGGCATCCATTTTCTTTCAGGGCTTGGTATATGTTGTTCCAGGCCCTTCTAGCTTTTAGGGTCTGGATTGAAAAATCTGCTGATATTCTTATTGGTTTCCCTCTGAATGTAATTTGATTCTTTTCTCTCACGGCCTTTAAAATTCTGTCTTTATTTTGTATGTTAGGTATTTTCATAATAATGTGCCTTGGTGTGGGTCTGTTGTAATTTTGTATGTTTGGAGTTCTATAAGCCTCTTGTACTTGGTTTTCCATTTCATTCTTCAGATTTGGGAAATTTTCTGTTATTATTTCATTGAATAGATTGTTCATTCCTTTGGTTTGTTTCTCTAAGCCTTCCTCAATCCCAATAATTCTCAAATTTGGCCTTTTCATGATATCCCATAGTTCTTGGAGATTCTGTTCATGATTTCTTACCATCTTCTCTTTTTGTTCAACTTTGTTTTCAAGGTTAAATATTTTGTCTTCAATGTCTGAGGTTCTGTCTTCCAGGTGTTCTATCCTATTGGTTATGCTTTCTATGGAGTTTTTAACTTGGTTTATTGTTTCCTTCATTTCAAGGATTTCAGTTTGGTTTTTTTTCAGTATCTCTAATTCTTTATTGAAATGATCTCTTGCTTTCCGTATTTGGTCTTTTAACTGTTGATTGGTGCGATCATTTAATGCCTGCATTTGCTCTTTCATCTCCTCCTTCAATGCCTGCATTTGCTCTTTCATCTCCTCATTAGCTTCCCTGATCGTTTTAATTACGTACATTCTGAACTCCCTTTCTGACATTTCTTCTGCTCTGCTGTCATTGGGTTTTATTGATGTAGTATCTAGGTTTGTTTGGGACATTTTCTTCCCTTGTTTTCTCATAATGGTCAGTTGTCAGTGGGACCCTGAGATATTGCAGTTTTCCACTATTGGCTTATAGTGTCCCAGTAGATTTCCAGTGTATCACCTCCCAGCCTTCAGTAGCCTGATGTCTTGGAGGAATCTGATAAAGCAGCTCATTCGAAGAATACTGCCCCTAGCCCCCTACTGGTTCCACGTTTTGGAACTGGCTCTGTGCGGAAATGCTCTCACTGTGGGCCTGCACCGTGCAGCTGGCCGTGTGGGAAGAGCCCACTGCCGGAGTGTGGAAGACTACCTTGGGAAGACTCAAGCTGCCCTGCCCGGCTCCGCTAAGCCACCTCTATCTGGGCCTGCCACCCGGGCTGAGCTTTACCCAGTGGGCAGACTCACCCGTGGCTCTATTTCAGTCCGAGTCTCTCTATGCCTCCCCCTCTTAGCTCCTGGGTTCTGGAGCGACCGGGGGTGCAGTCTCCCTCTAGGCCGCCATCTTGGATCGCCCCGAGAAGAGAGCCTGCAGCCGGAGTGGGCAGAGCCGCCTGAAGAGGTCTCCGGCTGCCCTGCCCTTATCCCTGAGGCTGCTTGCAGATCGAGGCTCTCCGCTGGTTCTTTGCAGGAGTACACTGCGCTGCAGCGGCTCCGGGACTCGGAGCCTGCTCTGTTCAGAAAGGCTCTCACTAGCGGGCCAGTTCCGTTCCGAGAACCTGGAGTAGCTGGCTGTGTGGGCGGGGTCCACCGCCGGAGTGCGCAGGACTGCCTGTGGATGACTCTAGCTGCCCTGCCCGGCTCCGATAAGCCACCTCTATCTGGGCCTGCCACCCGGGCCGAGCTTTACCCAGTGGGCAGACTCACCCGTGGCTCCACTTCAGTCCGAGTCTCTCAATGTCTCCCCTTCTTAACTCCTGGGTTCTGGAGCGACTGGGGGTGCAGTCTCCCTCTAGGCCGCCATCTTGGATCGCCCCCTTAATATCATTTCTAATGTGTTTAATTCTTTCCTATATAAGTTTCCATTTAAGATCATTTGTCTTCAAGTCTGAAGGATTTCTTTTAATATATCTGATAGTACTTGTCTAGATGAAAAACAGGTATTTGAAATCTGGGTTAAAAATCCAGTCATTTCACTTATTAATGTCTGGTGCTAGGAAAATTCATCTAAGTCTTCAATTTTCCTTTTGTAAATTGTGTATGATTACAACTGTATTGCGGTGATAATTCAAAAATGTAATATGTGAATATATTCATCCATTTTATGCTGCTATAACATGCTATTAGCAATTTAGTAATTACTACTAGAGTAATTACTATTAGAGTAATTTACAATGAACAGAAATTTGTTGGCTCATAGTTTTGGAGGATGGTAAGTTCAAGATTAAGGAGCTGGCACTTGTTCAGGGCCTTCTTGATGCATCACATAATGGCAAAAATACAAAGAGAATGAAGGCAAACTCTCCCCATTGAAACAGACCCCTCCCAAGATAATGGCATTAATCCATTCATGAAGGAAAAGACCTTATGCCTTAGTCACTTCTTAAAGGTTATGACTCTCAATTCTGTTACACTGGCAATTAAATTTCAACATAAATTTGGAAGGGATCAAACATTCAAATGACAGCACCAGAAGATTCCACTACTAAATGGCAGAGAGTAATTGGTGGCAGGCCAGATCTCCTTCAGATAAAAAAAAAATAGAAATGTCATAAAATACAAAATGAATTGTTTAAAGAAAATCAAAGGCAGTTCAAGCAATAACTAGAAGGGCTATGCTCTGCAGAGAAGACAATCTTAAAGGTAATATGACTTCTATAAATACTTTATTTTCATTGTGGTAAAAAGACACGATGAAACCTTCCTCTTAAAATTAATGAGACCTCCCTTTTAACAAAATTTTGTCTAAGATACTGTATTGTTAACTATAAACACAATGTTGTACACAGATCACCAGAACTTAAATCATTTCACATAACTGAACTTTGTACCCATTGAGTAAAACCCTTATTTTCCTCTCCTCCTTGTTCTTGAGAATTGTCATTTTACTCTGTACTTGTATATGTCTGATTATGTTAGATACATCACATAAATGAAGTTATACAGTATTTACTCTTCTGAGATGGGCTTATTTTACTTGGTATAATGTTCTCAAGGTTCATTCATGTGTCATATGACAGTCTTTAAGGCTGAATAATATTACATTGTATGTATAACCACATTTTCTTTATCCATTCACCCACTGGTGGATATTTATTTATTTCCACATCCAGGCTATTATGAATAATGCTGCATAAAACATGGGAGTTCATATATCTCTCCAAGATCCTGATTTCTTTTTGATAAATTCCCCAGAAGTAGGATTACTAGATCATATGGTGTTCTAATTTTTAACTTTTTGAGGAAAATCCATATTGTTTCCCATAGTGGCTACACAACTTTATGTTCTCACTGACAATGCATAAAGGGTTATAATTCTCTACATCCTCACCAATAGTTACATTTTCTTTTTTTAAAAAATAGTAGCTATCCTAATAGGTACAAGGTGATATCCCATTGTAGTTTTTGACTACAGGAACTTCCTTGATGATAAAGCATATTTTTATATATCTTTTGGATATATGTTTTCTTTGGAAAATATCTATTCAAGTGTCTTGCCTATTTTTTCAAATCAGATTTTCTGTGTTTTTTGTTTGTTTTTGCTATTGAGTAGATCTGTGGTTTGGGTATTGTGTCTCCCAAAGATCTGTAAATAAGTCTTTGTCCTCAGGGTGGCGATATTAGAAGGTTCTCATTTTGCTTCATCCTATGAGTGGTACAAAGCGACTTTGTTTTCATTTGTGTCAAGATATTTTTAAATTCCCTGTTGACCTCTTCTTTAATGGTTCAAAGAATTAAAAATGGGTCTTCTTTGACCCATTGTTTAAGAGTGTCTTTTAAAATTTACACACAGTTAATATCCCATATTATCTTCTGCTACTGGCTTCTAGTTTCAGGCCAATGTAGGCAGAAATATGCTTGACATGATCTCTGTGTTCTCAAATTTGTTCTCAACTTGATTTGTGTCATATCATCTATCCTGAAGAACATTCCATATGCAATTGAAAAGAATGTATTTTCTGCTGTTGTTGGAAGGAATGTTCTCTATACTTTAAATCATTACTGGCAGCTTGCCATTTCCAGATATCAGCAAATTAAAACACAGGGAACACTTCTGTGGTGGAATCTCTTAAGAATCCATCTAGTAAGAACTTATAAAGGAATCGCTGTCAAGTCACTGAAACCCCCTTCTCATCACTGCAAACAAGGGTAAAAGGGTGGAACAGA
The DNA here is from genome assembly GCF_902686445.1 of Sciurus carolinensis. Classification (NCBI taxonomy): domain Eukaryota; kingdom Metazoa; phylum Chordata; class Mammalia; order Rodentia; family Sciuridae; genus Sciurus; species Sciurus carolinensis. The sequence goes on along the minus strand of NC_062213.1, from coordinate 110,270,746 downwards.
CCTCTGCACAACCTGCATGCCCTAGAAAGAAGTAATGCTCCACACAGCATCTCCTTGAAACCAAGCAGAGAGGAAGCACTCTGAAGAGCCTCCACGAGAGCCCAGGAAGGGAGAGAGCACTCCACACAGCACCCTCAGGACCCCAGAGGAGAAGTGGTCCACACAACACATGTGGAACTCCAGGCAGAAAAGGAGCACTCCACGCATTCCACGCAGCATTTACAAGAACCCCAGTAGAAATGAAGAAGTCTCCTGAAAGTCATGGAAACAGGAAGCAAGATCTCAAATCCAAGTGGGAAGCACCCTCTGAGAAGCCAGCCACAGGCCTCTGAACTGACAAACCAGAACCAGCTAGTGGGAGGTCCATTGCAACCAGGAGAGTGGCTCCTGCACTCCTGCACCTCTGGAGGAATCCAAAGCCAAGAATGATGAGTATCTTCTAAATATCCCCAATCCTCATTAAATCCAAACCAAAATTCAATGAGAACTTTCTTCACCTTGACATGGTTTACCATAAATAACTAGCATCAACTTTGTTCATATATATCACCCTTTGTCCTGATTGAGAGTGGTTATCCTAAAAGTGAACAGTGGCTCTTCAACCCATTTGAATATATTTCTTCTAATGGTTTAATGCATTAATTGAAATCATTCTTTTTTAGTTTTCCAAGCTCTGATTTATATTTCCTCCTCCCACTCACTATCCTCCCTCTTAAACTGTCTCAAATTCTCCCTCTCCCATCCATCTTTTTCTCAATTTTACCTTGGAATGCATTATCTATTTCTACCTTTTCTTCTCTTTTTCTTTTCCTTTTGCCTAATCTTTCTCTCTTCACCCTCTCACTCCCCATAAAATGTTATAGCAATTTTACTATATATAACTGATGTCTTACCTATTTCAGAACTTCATTACAAGTTTATATATGGATTAGAAGAATTGTGGAGAATAATAACATGTTTTTTGAATTTCACAAGATTGAGTAAGTATGTGGCTTGACTGTGAAGTGATCATAGTAAATAGGGTTCAGAGGCTTCTCTCAAAGTGGTGCTGACACTGGGACCATCAAAGGTCAGACACTGAGTTGAAGTATCAATATTTGGATATTTTCCCAATCCAAGACTCATAAGAGAAAGAAGCTGACCAGAGTCCCTTGCTTAAAAGAAGCACTAAGCATCCCAATATATGGGAAGACATACAAGCAATATGAAAAAGCAAGGGAACAAACAACCTGAAACATCCCATAATACTTCAAAAACTGACTCCATCGACAGCACAGAGGAGGAAATGTGAGAGAAAGAATTTGGAAAGTTCATAATTAAAATTTTCAACAAGCTAAAAGAAGATGTAAAGTGAATTTAGAGAGAAAATACAAGAAGTGAAAGGTCACTTCAATAAAGAGATAGATAACCTGGAAAAGAACCAAACATACATCCTGGAAATGAAAGATCCAATAAACGAAATAAAAAGCTCAATGGAAAGAATCACCAATAGATTAGAACACTTTGAAGACAGATTTTTCAGACCTTGAAGACAAAGTATACAATCTTGAAAACAAAGTTGAAAAGAAAGAAAAAATGTTAAGAGACCATTACCAAAATATTCAAGAAATATGGGATAACATCAAAAGATCAAATTTAAGAATCCTTGGGGCAAATGAAGATTCTAAAATACAAAGTAAAGGGATACACAATCTTTTCAATGAAATAGTATTAGAAAAGTTTCCAAATCTTAGGAATGAAATGGAAATTCAAATACAGGAAGCATATAGAACTCCAAAAAAAAAAAGAATCAGAATAGATCTTTTCCAAAACACATAATAATGGAAATGCCTGGTATATAGAATAAGGATAGAATTATAAATGCTGCAAGAGAAAAATGGCAAATCACATTTAGAGGTCAACCAATTTGGAATTCAACTAATTTCTTGATTCAGACCCTAAAAGTCAGGAGGACTTGGAATAATGTATACCAAACTCTGTAAAATAAATGGGTAACCACCAACCAAGATAACTATGCCCAGCAAAACTATCCTTCAGAATTGAAGATGAAATGAAAACCTTCCATGATAAACAGAAACTGAAAAATTCATAACCACAAAACCTGCACTACAAAACATACTTAATAAAATATTTTATGAAGAAGAAATGAAGAATAAAACTGAAATCCAGCACAGGGAAAATTTTCACTAGAAGAATAGTCAACTTAAGGAGAATGAAGTCTGAATTAAGATTAGAAATGAACCAAAATAACAGGAAATAAAAATCACCTCTCTATAATAATATTGAATATAAATGGCCTAAACTCTTCAATAAAAACACATAGATTGGATGAAAAAACAGGATCCAAAAATATGATATTTACAAGAGACTCACCTTACAAAGACATTCACAGACTGAAGGTAAAAGAATAGGAAATGATATACCATATAAATGGTAGCTGAAAGCAAGCAGGGATCGCTAGCCTCATATCAGACAAAGTGAATTTCAAGCCAAATTAAATCAGTAGAGACAAAGAAGGTCAGTTCATACTGCCTAAGGGCATCATCCAACAACAATAATTAATGATTGTAAATATTTATGCTCCAAACTATGATGCATCTACATACACATAACAAACACTTCTCCATATAAAGAATCAAATAGACCACAATACAATAACACAACTTGCTCACCAACAGATATATCATCCAACATAAACTAAGCAAAGATTCTTCCTTACTAAAAAAATACTACATGGACCTAATGGATATCTAAAGACTGAATTCACTTTATTTGCAGCAAGCAGCACATGAAACTTTTTCTAAAATAAACCATATTTAAAATCACAAAGCAAATCTTAGCACTAGAGAATTCCTTGCATACTATCAGATCATATTGAAATGAAATTAGAAATAAGTAAGATAAATAGATGCAACACTAATATCTGGAGATTAAATAATACTCTTTTGAATAATAAATGGACAGCAGATGAAATCAGGGAAATAAAAAATGCTTAGAAATGAAAATAGTGGGGATTTTCAAGATGATGGACTAGAGGGTGACTGCATCTCCTGTTGCTCCAGAACTCAGGATTTAAGAAGGGGAGGTATTGAGAGACTCGAACCAACTCAGAGACGCTGAGTGACTCATTCCCACTGGGTGAAGCTCAGCCCGGGCAGCAGGCTGGGACAGTGGGTAGCTTCTCAGAGAATGGCAGGGTGGCGAGAAGCTTTCCTGAGCAGCCCAGCTCCATCTGGCAGCAGGCCCTGTCGGTAGTCAGCTTCTCAGAGCAGACACGCCCAGTGAGAGCCTTTCCACGTACACGTAACCCCCAGCAGCAGGCCCTGGTCTGGTCTGCAGGCAGCTTCTTGGACAGGGGCAGATGGGCCAGAGGCTTTCCCGAGCAGCCCGGCTCCATCCAGGGCAGGCCCGGTCCACAGCCATCTTCTTGGAGCAGGCCCACCCAGTGAGAGGCTTTCTGAGCACACCCAGCCCTCAGCCCTGCACCCAGCGGGGGGCCCCTGGTCTTCAGGCAGCTCCTTAGACCAGGGCAGGGCGACGAGAGGCTTTCCCAAGCAGCCTGGCTCCATCCAGTGGCAGGCCCAGTTCACAGCAAACGACTAGGAGCAGACCCACCTAGTGAGAGACTTTCCGAGCACACCCATCCCACAGTCCTGCACCCTGCAGTGGCCAGAGGCAGCTTTCTTTGGAAGCACTGCATTATCAAGTTCCTCCAAGACTTCAGGCTACTGAAGGATAGGAAGTGGTATACTGGAAATCTACAGGGACACTATAAGCCAGTAGAGGAAATCAGCAATAACTCAGAGTCCCACTGATATCTGACCAATATGGGAAAACAAGGCTAGAAAATGTCCCAAACAAACCTAGATGCTATATCAATAAAACCCAATGAGAGTATTACAGAAGAAATGTCAGAAAGGGAGTTCAGAATGTACATAATTAAAACTATCAGAGAAGCAAACGAGGAGATGAAAGAGCAAATGCAGGCATTGAAGGATGAGATGAAAGAGCAAATGCAGGCATTAAATGATCAGACAAATCAAGACTTAAAAGAGCAAATAGGGGAAGCAAAAGATCATTTAAATAAAGAGTTAGAGATACTGAAAAAAAAACAAGCAGAAATCCTTGATATGAAGGAAACAATAAACCAAATTAAAAACTCCATAGAAAGCATAACCAATAGGATAGAACACCTGGAAAATGGAACCTCAGACATTGAAGACAAAATATTTAATCTTGAAAACAAAGTTGACCAAACAGAGAAGATGGTAAGAAATCATGAACAGAATCTACAAGAATTATGGGATATCATGAAAAGTCCAAATTTAAGAATTATTGGGATTGAAGAAGGCTTAGAGAAACAAACCAAAGGAATGAACAATCTATTCAATGAAATAATATCAGGAAACTACCCAAATCTGAAAAATGAAATGGAAAATCAAGTACACGAGGCTTATACAACTCCAAATACACAAAATTACAACAGACCCACACCAAGGCACCTTATTATGAAAATACCTAACATACGAAATAAACACAGAATTTTAAAGGCTGCAAGAGAAAAAAATCAAATTACATTCAGGGGGAAACCAATACGGATATGAGCAGATTTTTCAATCCAGATCCTAAAAGCAAGAAGGACCTGGAACAACAATTATCAAGCCCCAAAAGAAAACGGATGCCAACCAAGAATCTTATACCCAACAAAACTTACCTTCAGATTTAATGATGAAATAATATCCTTCCATAATAAACAAAAACTAAAAGAATTTACAAAAAGAAAGCTGGCATTACAGAACATTTTCAGCAAAATATTCGATGAGGAAGAGATGAAAAACAATGATGCAAATCAGCAATGGGTAGAACTAGCCTAAAGAAACAGTCAAATAAAGGAGAAACCAAGTCGTATCAAAAAAAAAAACAAAAATGAGCCAAATGACCGGGAATACAAATCATATCTCAATAATAACCCTGAATGTTAATGAACTGAACTCATTAATCAAAGGACATAAATTGGCAGATTGGAGTAAAAAGAAAAATCCAACAATATGCTGCCTGCAAGAGACTCATCTCATAGAGATACACACAGACTAAAGGTGAAAGGATGGGAAAAAACATACCATGCACATGGACACAGCAAAAAAGCTGGAGTAGCCATCCTCATTTCAGATAATGTGAACTTCGAGCCAAGGTTAGTCAGAAGGGATAAAGAAGGACATTTCATACTGTTAAGGGAAGCATAAATCAGCAAGACATAACAATCATAAATATCTATGCCCCAAACATTGGCTCATCAATATACATCAAACAAATCCTTCTCAATTCCAGAAATCAAATAGACCACAACACAATAATACTAGGCAATTTTAACACACCTCTTGCACTACTGGACAAATTTTCCAAACAAAAATTGAATAAAGAAACCAGAGATCTCAATAAAACAATCAACAATTTAGACTTAACGGACATATATAGAATATGACATCTAACAAAGAGCGAATATACCTTCTTCTCAGCAGCACATGGATCCTTCTCTAAAGTAGACCATCTTTTATGCCATAAACTAATGTTAGCAAATACAAGAAGATAGAGATACTACCTTGTATTCTATCAGATCATAATGGATTGAAATTAGAAATAAATGACAGAATAAAAACCAGAAACTACTCCAACACCTGGAGATTAAATAATATGCTATTATATGATGAATGGATAACAGAAGACATCAGAAGGGAAACTTAAAAACTCTTAGAAGTAAATGAGAACAAAGACACATCATATCAAAATCTCTGGAACATGATAAAAGCAGTACTTAGAGGAAGATTTATTTCATGAAGCATATTCAATAAAAGAAGAAAAAAATCAACAAATAAATGACTTAACACTACAACTTAAAGTCCTAGAAAAAGAAGAACAGACCAACACCAAAAGTAGTAGAAGACAGGAAATAGTTAAAATCAGAGCTGAAATCAATGAAATTGAAACAAAAGAAACAATAGAAAAAATTAACAAAATAAAGAGTTGGTTCTTTGAAAAAATAAACAAAATTGATAAGCCCTTAGCCACCCTAACAAAGAGGAGAGAGAAAACTCAAATTACTAAAATTCGGAATGAACAAGGAAATATCACTAAAGACACGAGTAAAATACAAAATATAATTAGAAGCTTTTTGAAAATCTATACTCCAACAAAAGGGAAAATCTCAAACACATCAACAGGTTTCTAGAGACATATGAATTACCTAAACTAAACCAGGAGGACATACACAACTTAAATAAATCAATTTCAAGTAATGAAATAGAAGAAGTCATCAAAAGCCTACCAACAAAGAAAAGTCCAGGACCAGATGTGTTCTCAGCCTAGTTCTACAAAACCTTTAAAGAAGAGTTAATTCCAATACTCCTCAAAGTATTCCATGAAATAGAAGAGGAGGGAACCCTCCCAAACTCATTCTATGAAGCCAATATCACCCTGATACCTAAACTAGACAGAGACACATCAAGGAAAGAATATTTCAGAACAATACCCTTAATGAACATTGACGCAAAAATTCTCAACAAAATTTTAGCAAATCCCATACAAAAATATATTAAGAAGATACTGCACCACGATCAAGTGGGTTTTATCCCAGGATGCAAGGTTGGTTCAACATCCGGAAATCAATAAACATAATTCATCATATGAACAAACTTAAAGTCAAGAATCACATGATTATTTTGATAGATGAAGAAAAAGCATTTAATAAAATACAGCATCCCTTCATGCTCAAAACACTAGAAAAATAGGGATAGTGGAAACATTCCTTAACATTGTAAAGGCCATCTATGCTAAGCCCATGGCCAATATCATTCTAAATGGTGAAAAACTGAAAGCATTCCTAAAAACTGGAAGAAGGTAGGGATGCCCTTTTTCACCACTTTTGTTCAACATTGTCCTTGAAACTCTAGCCAAAGCAATCAGACAAACCAAAGAAATTAAAGGTATACGAATTGGAAAAGAAGAACTCAAACTATCCCTGTTCGCTGATGACATGATTATATATTTAGAGGAACCTGGAAATTCCACCAGAAAACTTTTAGAACTCATAAGTGAATTCAGTAAAGTAGCAGGATATAAGATCAATGCTCATAAACCTAATGCATTTTTATACATAGTGATGAATCTTCAGAAAGAGAAGTGAGGAAAACTACCCCATTCACAATAACCTCAAAAAAAATTAAATACTTGGGAATCAATCTAACAAAAGAGGTGAAAGACCTCTACAATGAGAACTACAGAACACTAAAGAAAGAAATTAAAGAAAACCTTAGAAGATGGAAAGATCTCCCATGTTCTTGGATAGGCAGAATTAATATTGTCAAAATGGCCATACTACCTAAAGTGCTACACAGCTTCAATGCAATTCCAATTAAAATCCCAATGACGAACCTTACAGAAATAGAACAAGCAATATTGAAACTTCTGGAAGAATAAGAAACCCAGAATAGCTAAAGCAATTCTTAGCAGGAAGAGTGAAGCAGGGGGTATCGCAATACCAGATCTTCAACTATACTACAAAGTAATAGTAACAAAAATGGCATGGTATTGGTACCAAAATAGACAGGTAGATCAATGGTACAGAATAGAGGACATGGACACAAACCCAAATAAATACAATTTTCTCATACTACACAAAGGTGCCAAAAATATGCAATGGAGAAAAGATAACCTCTTCAACAAATGGTGCTGGGAAAACTGGAAATCCATATGCAACAGAATGAAACTAAACACTATCTCTCACCCTGCACAAAACTCAACTCAAAATGAATCAAGGACCTCAGAATCAGACCAGAGACCCTTCATCTTATAGAAGAAAAAGTAGGTCCAAATCTTCAACCTGTCAGCCCAGGTTCAGACTTCCTTAGCAGGACTCCCATAGCACAAGAAATAAAAGCAAGAATCAACAACTGGGATAGATTCAAACTAAAAAGCTTTCTCTCAGCAAAGGAAACTATCAGCAATGCGAAGAGAGAGCCTACAGAGTGGGAGAATATCTTTGCCACTCATACTTCAGATAGAGCACTAATTTCCAGAATATATAAAGATCTCAAAAAACACTACACCAAGAATACAAATAACCCAATCACAAATGGGCTAAGGAAATGAACAGACACTTCACAGAAGATGTACAAGCAATCAACAGACATGTGAAAAATGGTCAACATCTCTAGTAATAAGAGAAATGCAAATCAAAACTACCCTAAGATTCTATCTCACCCCCTTTAGAATGGTGATTATCAAGAATACAAGCAACAACAGGTGTTGGCGAGGATGTGGGGAATGAGGTGCACTCATACATTGCTGGTGGGACTGCAAATTAGTGCAGCCAATCTGGAAAGCATTGTGGAGATTCCTCTGAAAACTTGGAATGGACCCACCATTTGACCCAGCTATCCCACTCCTTGGCCTATACCCAAAGGACTTAAAATCAGCATACTACAAAGATGCAGCCACATCAATGTTCATAGCTGCTCAATTCACAATAACCAGACTGTGAAACCAACCTCGATGTCCTTCAATTGATGAATGGATAAAGAAACTGTGGTATATATATACAATGGAATATTACTCAGCCATAAATAATAATAAAATTATGGCATTTGCAGGCAAATGGATGAAATTGGAGAATATCATGCTAAGTGAGGTAAGCCAATCTCAAAAAAAACCAAAGGACGAATGATCTCGCTGATAAGTGGATGATGACACATAATGGGGGGTGGGAGGGGTGCATGAATGGAGGAAGGAGGGACTGTATAGAGGGATAAGAGGGGTGGGAGGGGTGGGGGGAAGGGAAAAATAACATAATGAGTCAAACAACATTACCCTGTGTAAATGTATGATTACAGTAATGGTACGCTTCTACTTCATGTACAAACAGAGAAATAAGATGTATCCCATTTGTTTACAATAAAAATAAATTTAAAAAGAGAAATGAGAATAGTGATACAACATATCAAAACATCTGTGACAATATGAAGGCTGTTTTAAAAGAAAAGTTTATAGCACTGAGTTCACACATTTAAAAAACAGAAAAAAATCAAATAAATCATCTAACATCATACCTGAAGACCCTAGGGATAAACTAACACCAAAATAAGCAGAAAACAGAAAATTATTGTGATCAGAGTTGAAATCAATTAAATTGAGAACAAAAAATAATACGAAGAATCAGTAAATCGAAGAGTTGGTTTTATTGAGAGAATAAAAGATTGAGCTGGGTGGAGTGGCACACACCTGTAATCCCAGCAATTCAGGAGGCTAAGGCAAGAAGATAATAAATTCAAGCCCAGTCTCAGCAACTTAGCAAGGACCTAAACAACTTCGTAAGAACCTTTTCTCAAAATAAAAAATAAAAAAGAGCTGGGGTTTTAGCTCAGTAGTAAAGATCCCATCAGCTAAATTCCCAGTATAGAAAAAAAAAAAACACCTGGTCCTGATTTGCCCAATACCGAACAGTTTTCTGAGGCAGGTGCAAAGATCCTGGCTCTCATCCCTCAAGACATTTGGAAAGAGAGGTTCCTGAATGGTAAATCAAAAGGGCAGAGGTAGGAAAGATACAATTTAGAACCTAAACTTAATAAACCCTTATCCAAACTAGCCAAAATAAAAAGAGAAAAGTCTCAAATTATTAAAATTAGAGGCAAAAAAGGAAATATCACCAGAGATACTACAGAAATCCAGAGAATAATTATAAACTATTTTGAAAATTTCTAATAAGTTAGAAAACCTTGAAGATATTGACAAATTCCTAGAGACATATGACCTACCCAAAATAAACCATGAAGATATAGAAAACTTAAACAGGTCATTATCAAGTAATAAAATTGAAGTAGCTACCAAAAGCCTTCCAACAAAGAAAAGTCCAGGACTGGAAAGATTCTCAGACAAGTTCTACTGGACCTTTAAAATTTATGAATGAAAGAGAAGTCAAGTTATCTACTTGTTTATCTACTTGTCAATGACATGATTCTATATTTAGAAGACTCAAAAAACTATATCAGAAGAGGTGTAGATCTGAAAGACAAATTTAGCAAAGTACCAGGATACAAGATCGACATATATTAATCAATCATTTTACTATACTCCAAGAATTAATCTTCTGAAAAAGAAATTGGGAAAACTATTCCATACACAATAACCTCAAGAAAAAAAAAACTCACCCTGAGAATTAATCTAATGAAGGAAGTGAAAGACTTATTATATGAAAAATGATAGAACACTTGAAGAAAGAAGTTGAAGACCTTAGAAAATGGAAAGACCACCAGTTACCTTGAATAGGCAGAATTAATATCATCAAAATGGGCATAATACGAAAATGTTATACAGATTCAACACATTCCCCATCAAAATACCACTGACATTCTTTACAGAAATAGAAAGAGCAGTACCAGGCGGATCTCCTGTGCTGGTCCACCCCACATGGACCCCACCCCATGCCCCCATGAGGGCCCTGTGTCCCCATGCAGACATGCCTTGCTGCAGCTGACCATCTAGAATGCCATGGGATAACTCTATCACCATCTTGGAGTATCCCCACTACTGCTGCCACCATCTTTAGCTAGGGTAGCTTCCATCTGGGACACCTACCAGAGCATAGAAGCTCATTATCAAGGTACCTACAGGTTAACCATTGCTACTGTCACCAACTTGGGATGTGGTTGCTTATATCCAGGGATAACAGCAAGGACCTGAAAGATCATCACCAAGGACCCTGCAGTCTTGGTTGCATCTGAGCTATCCTTGTTAGGTAAGCTAATAGCCACCATCTTGCCTGCAGAGGCAGGAGAGAGCCTTGCAAGGGATTTGTAGGTGGGAAAGAAATGTGAGGGCATCTTGATTCTGGCTCATCCATCCAACAGGCTGGCACCCACCGTGATCCCAGAGACAACTTGGAAGTACTTGGGACCTGACATCAGTTTGGTATACAACTCCACTGAGCACCTGGTCCCACTGGTTTGTCAATCAACAGGGCCCTCTGGCTGTTCAATCTCCAGTCTCCCAATCATTCCCTAGCCACCAACTGGTCCAGTGCCTACAACTATGTGGCTGACCCACAGCTTTCAACACCTGGTCCTGATTTGCCCAATACAGAACAGTTTTCCGAGGCAGGTGCAGAGGTCCTGGCTCTCATCCCTCAAGACATTTGGAAAGAGAGGTTCCTGAATGGGAAATCAAAAGGGCAGGGGTAGGAAAGATACAATTTAGAACCTAAAAAATAGAATGGGAATTATGGGGTCCACAAGTGAGGGAAGGGGCTAAGACCAGGTTCCTGTGTCACACGAGTGGACCCCAAGGAGAGTCCTGGGATGCAGTCTTCCAGAGGAACTGGTAATTACTATACCTGCCTCCAGGAATCATGCCTCCAAGTCTAATCCTCCCAAATTAGTAACTGTCATCCTCCTCAGAGTGGAGTTACCAGCAAATTCCAGACAACCCCACATACCAGAAGAGAGGAAGAGAAGATATTGAACTCCAACAAAAGTAATTGTTCGATATTACTTCAAGACTTTTTTTCTTTTTTTCTTCATCTTTTCTCCATTTTTATTTCTTTTTACATTTCCGATTCTCACATCCTGATCACCTTTGAAATCAAGTACCCCTCAGGCATCAGGCTACTGAAGATTGGGAGGTTTGAATAGTATATTACAGTTTTGATGTAGATGGTTTTTTAAATTTTTCTCACAATCTATTTTCCTCTTATTTATCTGTTTCCTTAGAGTCTCTTTCTCCCTTTTCTCATGCTAACAATCAACTTCTTTTGACTCCACTTTCACTCTTTTTATGATCTAGTACCTCTACACTCTCACTTCTTACCTCATTAACATTATATCCTACACCCCTCCCCCATCCTCTTTGTCCACCATTAGAAATTGTAGACCTTATTGCAAACCTACTGTTTATGCTATAGATATTAATCAAACACATACTCTATTTATTATGACAAGACTGTTAATGTCTTAATAGGGGATTTTTGGTTTAAGGCAGCATATTGTATGAATTGGGTGCTGTTAATATTGATCTCCTTCTTAAAGGCTATTGATAGAATCCATTGACAGCATGGTAGAAGATGTCTGAAAAGAAGTTCAGAATGTACATAATTAAAATGACCCACAAAGTAAAGGATGATATAACAGAGCAAATGCAGGCAATATCACTTCAAAAAATAGTTAAAAAGGCAAATGCAGGAAGAAAAAGATTATTTCAATAAAGTGATAGAAATTCTAGAAAGAAAAAAATGCTCTCACATCCTCATCATCTTTGAAATCAAGTACATCTCATGCATCAGGCTACAAAAGATTGGGAGGGTTGAATAATATTATAGTTGAATATTGAATATATTATATTGAATTATTGAATATATTGAATATTATAGTTTTGAAATCTGTGAAATGAAGGAAACAATAAACCAAATAAAAAACTCAATAGAAGGCAACACCAACAGACTAGATCACTTGGAAAACAGAACTTCAGACAATGAAGACACAATTTTAATCTTAAAAATGAAGTTGACCACACAGAGAAGATGGGAAGAAATCATGAACAGAACCTCCAAGAATTATGGGATAATATTAAAAGACCAAATTTGAGATTGAGGAAAACACAGAGAAACAAACCAAAAGAATGAACATTCTATTCAATGAAATAATATCAGAAAATTTCCCAAACCTGAAGAATGAAATGAAAAATCAAATACAAGAGGCTGTAAACACACCAAATGTACAAAATTACAGCAGACCCACACTAAGACACATTATAATGGAAATGCCCAAGATATAAAATAAAGATAGAATTTTAAAGGCCATGAGAGAAAAATATCAGATTGCATATAGGGGAAAACCAAGACAGATATCCGCAGATTTCTCAGCATAGACCCTAAAAGCTAGGGGGGCCTGGAACAACATATTTCAAGCTCTGAAAGAACATGGTTGCAAACCAAGAATCCTATACCCAGCAAAACTAACCTTCATATTTGATGATGAAATAAAATCCTTCCATGATAAACACAAGTTAAAAGAATTTACAAATAGCCGGCACTACAGAACATTCTCAGCAAAATATTCCATAAGGAGGAAATGAAAAACAACAATGAAAGTCAGCAAAGGGAGGAACTATACTGAAGGAAAATCCAATCAAAGGAGAAACGAAGTCAAGTTGAAAGGCCAAAAATAAACCAAAATGACTGGGAATACAAATCATACCTCAATATAACCCTGAATGTTAATGGACTATACTCATTAAATGAAAGACAAAGACTGGCAGATTGTAGTTAAAAAAAAAAACTCAAAATATGCTGCCTTTAAGAGACTCATCTCATAGGGAAATACATGCACAGATGGAAGGTGAAAGGATGGGGAATAACATACCATGCACACAGATTCAGTGAAAAGGCAGGAATTTCCATCCTCAAATCAGATAAAATGGAACTCAAGCCAAAGTTCGTCAGAAGGGATAAATAAGGATATTTCATATTGCATAAAAGGATCATACATCAAAAAGACATAACAATTGTAAAAGTTTATGTCCCAAATAATGGAGCATCTATGTATATCAAACAAATCCTTCAATTTCAGGAATCAGATGACAACACAATAATATTGGGTGACTTTAACATACTTCTCTCACCACTGGATAGATCTTCCAAACAAAAACTGAACTAAGAAATCATATAACTCAATAATACAATCGATAATTTACACTTAACAGACATACATAGAATATTCCATCCATCAAATAGCAAATACACTTTTTTCTCAGCAGCACATGGATCCTTTTCTAAAATAGACCATGTATTATGCCATGAAGCAACTCTTAGTAAATACAGAAAAATAGAGACACTACCTTGTATTCTATCAGATCATAATATAATAAAATTAGAAATCAAAGATAAAGTAAAAAAAAGAAACTACTCCATCTCCTGGAGACTAAATAATATGCTATTGAATGATGTTTGATTTGGAGAAGACATCAGGAAGGAGATAAAAATAATTCTTAGAAGTAAATGAGAAAAATAATACAACATATCAGAATCTCTGGAACACTGTGAAAGCAGTACTAAGAAGAAAATTCATTGCATGGACCTCATTCAATAAAAGAATAAAAAGCCAATGAATAAATGACCTATCGTTACATCTCAAAGCCCTAGAAAAAGAAGAACAGTAAAACACCAAAATTAGTAAAAGACAGGAAGTAATTAAAATCACAGCTTAAATCAATAAAACTGAAACAAAAGAAAATATTGAAAAAATTTGACAAAACAAAAAGTTGGTTCTTTGAAAAAGTAAACAAAATAGATAAACCCTTAGGCACATTAATGAAGAGGAGGAGAGAGAGAAAACTCAAATTACTAAAATTTGTGATGAAAGAGGAAATATTATTACAGACACCACTGAAATACATAATTAGAAGCTGTTTTGAAAATCTATACTCCAATAAAATAGAAAATCTCAAAGACATCAACAAATTTCTAGAGGCATGATCCACCCAAACTGAATCAGGAGGACACAGACAATATAAACAGAACAATTTCAAGCAATGAAATAGAAGCCATCAAAAGCTTACCAACCAAGAAAGCCCAGGACCAGACAGATTCTCAGACAAGTTCTACAAGATCTTCAAAGAAGAACTATTTCCAATACTCCTAAATGTATACTATCACTGCCCTCCGCCGGCGGAGGCAATGATAATGCGTACGCTTCTTTTTCACACGAACAAAAAAGCCCAAAAGACGAAGACCAATGAACGACGAACAATGAACGATGAACAATGCCCAACAAACAATGCTCTTTATTCGAGGAAGTGTCTGGGTTATATAGCAAGCATAAGCCAATCAGAGTCAGCCTGAGATCAGTCTCTAGGCAGTTACAAGAATCACCTCATATACAGCAGCCAATCAGAGTTACTGAGCATGTGGGGAGAGCATGATAACAATGTAATACAATAAGGGCAACAAGAGGGCACGCAGCGAGCATGAGTCAGCAGTGTTAGCTGTTTGTTGCAAACTAGGGGCCCCAGACTGAGGTCCTCGATGTTGCAAACTGGGCCACCCCGGCTCAGTGCCAGACTAGGGTGGGGTCTGCGGTACCCCGACAGCTCCCCCTTTCCTTTATTAAAAGAAAAGGCTTGAGACCGTGCCTGTCTTAGGTTGAGGGGTCAGCTCATGTCCTTACCCGTCATCAAAGACTGTAGAGCATGCTACAGCTTCTGTCTTAGGTTGGTACATGGCCACCTCCTTCATTACCCGTCATTGACTACCGGTCCAGCATAGAAAGCCAAACTTGAGGGGAACTGCCAGCCTCTAGGGCGGTCATGGCCTGATGAAAAATAATCCGGTCTTTTGTTGGGTGGCTCGTAGTTGTACAACTACCAAGGAGGAGTAAAAACCCCAAAGTATCAAGGCTTGCCCACTGTTGTACAAAATTGAAAGCAGAAGAAAACCACTTAGCCAGCTCAGACATAGAAGTAATTTGTACCCTAGTAGAATTAACTTTGACAATTTCAGCCCTAAGCTGTGAGATAAGATTATCAAATTGAGACGACCAAGTAGGCTGGCAATTTTCTAGATAACCCAGCTATGGTGCTGGAATTATCATATACAATGGAAGTAACACAGACAGCTCTTAAAGAGTAAACACATCCCAGTCCCAAAAGTTCTTGTAATATGTCCACTTGTTCTTGTAATAGGTCCACTCTCTGATCTACAAGGAGTATGCCTGCTGTTAGATGTTGGTTTAGGGTCTCTTTAGTCTATAAGGCTGCAGCTGTATTTTCGGCCAAGTGATTGTTGTTGCTGTCTGTATGGTCTGTATGGTTGCGTCAATGCTGCTGATGCGGTGACTGCTACCGTGGCGATCATGGCCGTTATGATGCCAAAATCTCTCCTGTTTCTTGATAATAGTACTCTGTACCTGTAACAAAGACTGGGACTGGTAGGAAGGTAGGAACACACATTAAGACTGCCTGTGAGAACCTAGAAGCATTCCAACATTGAGAGAGATTGAGAGAAACATCTTTTTTGTTTGTTAGCTGAAACATAAAAGGGGAGAAAACACAAACTGGCGTAGGTGGAAACATAATATTTCTGGTCCTCCTAAGAGAGCAAAGAAAGGTTGTAAGTTAGTATATAAAGAGGAGGTATTAGTTAAAGGCAGAGGATATGGCCAAGCTCTAACTATAGCCCATAAGTTCCATCAGGCAGTGGATCTTGTCGATCTGCCCTATGAAGATCCTCTCCAAGATGTTCCCACTGTGGAATATTTAATAATCCTTCATCTAAAAACCAAGGAGCCACCTTCTCTATTGTATCTAAAAATGTTCTAGCAGTTTTAATTTTTAAAGGTGTACCATTGGCCTTAAGCAGTTCCTGTAAGGGTTGTTGCATACGAACTTTTGATTTTTCAGACCCCATCTTGTACAATGTAAGCTGCGTTCCACGTGCTTATCTAGTCCTTGAACCGCCTTTCCAGGGTGTAGCCGCCTTTCGCGTGCTACCTTCACTTTAATACCTTTAATGTGGACCGCCTTTCGCTTAGTCCAGGTAGCTGCCTTTCGCGTGCTACTTTCACTTTAATACCTTTAATGTGGACCGCCTTTCGCTTAGTCCAGGTAGCCGCCTTTCGCGTGCTACTTTCACTTTAATATGGACCGCCTTTCGCTTAGTCCGGATAGTCGCGTACCGCGAACGTCAAGGCTGCCTTTCACCTGTTTACTTTTGCTTCTGGATAGTCGCGTACCGCGAACGTCAAGGCTGCCTTTCAAGGCTGCCTTTCACCTGTTTATTTTTTGACCTTTTTATACCCGGTTTAACTTGTTAAAAGATTTTAAAATATCTTACCTTGTTTTCTTTATAAAGTTTTCAGTTTCCCGGGTTTCGGCACCACTTATCACTGCCCTCCGCCGGCGGAGGCAATGATAACGCGTACGCTTCTTTTTCACACGAACAAAAAAGCCCAAAAGACAAAGACCAACGAACGATGAACAATGAACGACGAACAATGCCCAACAAACAATGCTCTTTATTCGAGGAAGTGTCTGGGTTATATAGCAAGCATAAGCCAATCAGAGACAGCCTGAGATCAGTCTCTAGGCAGTTACAAGAATCACCTCATATACAGCAGCCAATCAGAGTTACTGAGCATGTGGGGAGAGCATGATAACAATGTAATACAATAAGGGCAACAAGAGGGCACGCAGCGAGCATGAGTCAGCAGTGTTAGCTGTTTGTTGCAAACTAGGGGCCCCAGACTGAGGTCCTTGATGTTGCAAACTGGGCCACCCTGGCTCAGTGCCAGACTAGGGTGGGGTCCGCGGTACCCCGACATATACCATGAAATAGAAAAGGAGGGAACCCTTCCAAATTCATTCTATGAAGCTAATATCACACTGATACCAAAACTAGACAGAGACACATCGAGGAAAGAAAATTTCAGACCAATATCCCTAATGAACATAGATGCAAAAAATCTTAACAAAATTTTAGCAAATCACACACAAAAACATAATAAAAAGATAGTGAACAATGATCAAGTGGGTTTTATCCCACAGAAGCAAGGTTGGTTCAACATCCAGAAATCAGTAATATCAACAGACTTAAAGTTAAGAATCACATAATTATTACAATAGATGCAGAAAAACCATTTGATAAAATACAGGACCCCTTCATGCTCAAAACACTAGAAAAAATAGGGACAGTAGGAACATACCTCAACATTGTAAAGGCTATCTATGCTAAGCCCAGAGCCAATATCATTTTAAAAGGAGAAAAACTGAAAGCATTCTCTCTAAAACATGGAACAAGATAGGGACACCTTATTTCACTACTCCTATTCAACATCATCCTGGAGACTCTAGCCAGAGCAATTATACAGACCAATGAAGTTAAAGGATACAAACAGGAAAAGAAGAACTCACTCTTTGCCAAATACAAGATTCTATATTTAGAAGATCCAAAAAATTCCACCAGAAAACTTCTGGAACTCATAAATGAATTCATCAAAGTAGCAGGATATAAAATCAACACTCATAAATCTAATCCATTTCTATTCATAAGTGATGAATCCTCTGGAAGAGAAATTAGAAAAACTACCCCATTCACAATAACCTCAACAAAAATAAAATACTTGGGAATCAATCTAATGAAAGAGGAGAAAGACCTCTACAATGAAAACTATAGAACATTAAAGAAAGAAATTAAAGAAAACCTTGGAAGATGGAAAGATTTCCCATGTTCTTGGATAGGCAGAATTAATATTGTCAAAATGGCTATACTACCAAAAGTGCTATACAGACTCAATGGAATTCCAATTAAAATCCCAATGATGTACCTTACAGAAATAGAGCAAGCAATCATGAAATTCATCTGGAAGAATAAGAAACCCAGAATAGTTAAAACAATCCTTAGCAGGAAGAATGAAGCAGGGGGTATTGCAATACCAGATCTTCAACTGTACTACAAAGCAATAGTAACAAAAACAGCATGGTATTGGTACCAAAATAGACAGGTAGATCAATGGTACAGAAAAGAGGACACAGACACGAACCCAAATAAATACAATTTTCTCATACTAGACAAAAGTGTCAAAAATATGCAATAGACAAAAGATAGCCTCTTCAACAAATGGTGCTGGGAAAACTGGAAATCCATAAGCAGCAAAATGAAATTAAACCCCTCCTCTCTCTCACTCTACACAAAACTCAACTAAAAATGGATCAAAGACCTAGGACTTAGACCAGAGACCCTGCAACTAATAGAAAAAAAGTAGGCACATATCTTCATCATGTCAGTTTAGGACCAGACTTCCTTATCAAGACTCCCAAAGCACAAGAAATAAAAGCAAAAAATCAATAAAAGGGATGAATTCAAACTAAAAAGCTTTATCTCAGCAAAGGAAACAATCAATAATGTGAAGAAAGAGTGAGAGAAAGTCTTTACCACACACACTTCAGATAGAGCACAAATCTCCAGGATTTATAAAGAACTTTAAAAAGCCTAACACCACAAATACAAATAACCCAATCAATAAAGGGGCTAAGGAACTTAACAGACGCTTCACAGAAGAAGATAAACAACTGATCAACAAATATATGAAAAAATGTTCAACATCTATAATACTTAGAGAAATACAAATCAAAACTACCCTAAGATTTTATCTCACTTCAATTAGAATGACTATTATCAAGAATACAAGCAACAATAGGTGTTGGCGAGGATGTGGGGGGAAAAGTGTACTCATACATTGTTGGTGAGATTGCAAATTGGTGCAGTCACTCCGGAATCAGTATGACGATTCCTCAGAAAACTTGGAATGAACCCACCATTTGACCTAGCTATCCCACTCCACAGTTTATACCCAAAGGACTTAAAATCAGCATACTACAGTGACACAGCCACATCGATTCACAATAGCTAGTTGGGGAACCAAACTAGATGCCCTTCAATAGATGAATGGATAAACTGTGGTATATACACACACAATGGAATATTACTCAGGCTTAAAGAAGAATAAAATTATGGCATTCGTAGGTAAATAGATAGAATTGGATAATATCATGCTAAGTGAAATAAGTCCATCCCAAGAAACCAAAGGCTGAATGTTTCCTCTGATAAGTAAGTTCTGATACAAAACGGGGGTTGGGGAATGGAGGAATATTGGATTTTGTAAAGGGAAATGAGGGGAGGGGAAAGGGGGGGATGGAAAGATGGTGGAATTGGACAACCATAATGTCCATATATGATTACTCAAATGGTGTTTATCTACATCATGTACAACAGAGAAATGAAAAGTTGTACTCCATTTGTGTACAATGAATCAAAATGCATTCTGCTCATGTACAACTAAATAGAACAATTTAAAAACAAAAGAAAAAGCAGTACCAAAATTCATTTGGAAGAATCAGAGACCCAGAATAGTCAAAGCAATCCTGAATGAAAAAAGTAATGCTAGAAGAACCACAATACCAGACCTGAAATTATACCATAGATCAATGGTAATAAAAACAGAATGGCACTGCACCAAAACAGACATGAAGATCAGTGGAGCAGGACAAAAGACACAGAAACAAACCCACATAAATACAGTTCATAAATACAATTATGGTAGACAGAGGTACCAAAAACATACATTGGAGAAATGACAGTCTTTTTAATAAATGGTGCTGGGAAAACTGGAAATCCACATGTTAAAGAATGAAACTGGACCTCTATCTCTCTCCCTGCATAAAAGTCAACTCAAAGTAGATCAAAGGTCTAGGAATTGGACCAGAAACTCTGGAAATGCTAGAAGAAAATATAGGTCCAACACTCCTACATATCAACATAGGAACCAACTTAAAAAGACACCTAAAGCACAAAAAATAAAACAAAATCAACAGGTGGGATGCCATCAAATTAAAAAGCTTCTGCACATCAAAAAACAAAACAAAGACAAACAAAAAACAAGTAAGAGGGTGAAGCAAGAGCCTACAGAATGAAGAAAGATCTTTGCCACCTGTTCCTCAGATAGGGCATTAATATCCACAATATACAAAGAACTCATAAAACTTACCCAAAAAATCAATAATTGGGCAAAAGAACTAAACAGATACTTCTCAAAGGAAGAAATACAAATGGTCAACAAATATAGGAAAAAATTGTTCCACATCTCTAGCAATTAGGAAAATGCAAATCAAAACCACACTAAGATTTTATCTCACTATAGTCAGAAGGGCAATTATCAAGAATACAAATAATAGGCAGGGAGTGGTGGCCCATGCCTGTAATCCCAGCAGCTCAGAAGGCAGAGGCAGAATTGTGAGTTCAAAGCCAGCCTCAACAACTTGGCAAGGCCCTAAGCAACTTAGTGAGATCCTGTCTCTAAATAAAATACAAAAACAGGCTGGGGATGTGACTCAGTGTTTGAGTGCCTGTGGGTTTAATCCCCAGGATCAAAAGAAAAAAAAAAGAATATAAATAGTAAGTGTTGGTGAGAATGTGAAGAAAAAGGCACATTCATACAGTTTTGATGGGACTGCAAATTAGTGCAACCACTCTGGGAAGCAGTATGGAAATTCCTCAAAAAACTGGAACTTGTAACCACCATATGACCCAGCTATCCCACTTCTAGGTATATATCCAAAAGATCTAAAATCAGCATACTATAGAGATGCAGCCACATAAATAGTAGCACAATTCAAAATAGTTAGTTCAGATGGAACCAACCCAAGTGCTCTTCAACAAATGTATGGATAAAGAAAATGTGTTATACATGTACAATGGAGTATTACTCATTATAAAGAAGAATAAAATCCATTTTTCTGCTAGTAAATGATGGAACTGGAGACTATAATGCTAAGTGAAATAAGTCAGGTCCAGAAAGCCAAAGGTCAAATGTTTTCTCTGATTTGCCGTAGCTAGTGTGAAATGAAAAAGAAAACAGAGAAAAGATATTGGGGGGGGGGGGGTAATTCCATCAAAATAAAAGAAAGATCAGAGAAGAAGGGGGTTGAAGGGGAAAGAAGAGGGACAGAATAATGGAAAAAAAGGTGTAATGAATCTGACCTAACTTTCCTATGTGTGTGTGTGTGTGTGTGTGTGTGTGTGTGTGTGTGTACACAATGAATCTCACTATTAAATATATCTACAAGATCCTAACTTTTTAAAATGTAAGTAAATAGCACAAAGATAAGTAGTAGAGAAAAAGGAACAGGAGGAGGGAATAAGGGGAGAGTAAGGTTAAGTGCTAGAGACTGAATTGGAGCAAATCATATTTCATGTATTTATGTCAAAATGAATCCAAATGCTGCAATAAAAATAAAATATGCATTTAATGCATATTTTCAAAACAAAAAAATCTCAAGAGCAAACTCAATGGAAACAGAAGAAAGATAAAAATTAGAGGATAAATCAATGAAATTAAGAACAGGAAATCAACAGGGGAAATTGACGAATTCTGCTACCTGGAGAACTTTCTTAAGTATGGTTCTAGCATTACCTTAATGCTACAATCAAAGACTTTACAAGGAAAGAAAACTACAGACAAAAATTTCTTCGGAACATAGATGCAAAAGTCCTCAATAAAATGTTGACAAATGTAATTTAACAATACATAAAAAGAATCATACTCTACATTATGCAGGAAAGAGTATTTGACAAAATCCAACACATAATGATGATTTTTTTATTTTAACTTATTTTTATTGTAAACAAATGGGATACATGTTGCTTCTGTTTGTACATGGAGTAACAGCATACCATTTGCGTAGTCATACATTTACATAGGGTAATGATGTTTGATTCATTCTCTTATTTTTTCCTCCCCCCCACCCCTCCCACCCCTCTTTTCCCTCTATACAGTCCCTCCTTCCTCCATTCATGCCCCCCTCCAACCCCCCATTATGTGTCATCATCCGCTTATCAGTGAGATCATTTGCCTTTTGGATTTTTGAGATTGGCTTATCTCACTTAGCATGATATTCTCCAATTTCATCCATTTGCCTGCAAATGCCATAATTTTATCATTCTTTATGGCTGAGTAATATTCCATTGTATATATATATACCACAGTTTCTTTATCCATTCATCAATTGAAGGACATCTAGGTTGGTTCCACAGTCTGGCAATTGTGAATTGAGCAGCTATGAACATTGATGTGTCTGTATCTCTGTAGTATGCTGATTTTAAGTCCTTTGGGTATAGGCCAAGGAGTGGGATAGCTGGGTCAAATGGTGGTTCCATTCCAAGTTTTCTAAGGAATCTCCACACTGCTTTGCAGAGTGGCTGCACTAATTTGCAGCCCCACCAGCAATGTATGAGTGTACCTTTTTCCCCACATCCTCTCCAACACCTATTGTTGTTTGTATTCTTGATAATCGCCATTCTAATTGGGGCGAGATGGAATCTTAGGGTAGTTTTGATTTGCATTTCTCTTATTACTAAAGATGGTGAACATATTTTCATGTTTGTTGATTGCTTGTAGATCTTCTTCTGTGAAGCGTCTGTTCATATCCTTAGCCCCTTGTTGATTGGGTTATTTGTATTCTTCATGTAGAGTTTTTTGAGTTCTTTATATATTCTGGAAATTAGTGCTCTATCTGAAGTATGAGTGGCAAAGATATTCTCCCACTCTGTAGGCTCTCTCTTCACATTGCTGATAGTTTCCTTTGCTGAGAGAAAGCTTTTTAGTTTGAATCTATCCCAGTTGTTGATTCTTGCTTTTATTTCTTGTGTTATGGGAGTCCTGTTAAGGAAATCTGATCCTAAGCCAACATGTTGAAGATTTGGACCTACTTTTTCTTCTATAAGATGCAAGATCTCTGGTCTGATTTCGAGGTCCTTGATCCATTGTGAGTTGATTTTTGGGCAGGGTGAGAGATAGGGGTTTAGTTTCATTCTGTTGCATATGGATTTCCAGTTTTCCCAGCACCATTTGTTGAAGAGGCTATCTTTTGTCTATTGCATATTTTTGACACCTTTGTCTAGTATGAGAAAATTGTATTTGTTTGGGTTCGTGTCCATGTCCTCTATTCTGTGCCATTGACCTACCTGTCTATTTTGGTGCCAATACCATACCTATTTTGTTACTATTGCTTTGTAGTATAGTTGAAGTTCTGGTATTGTGATACCCCCTGCTTCATTCTTCCTGCTAAGGATTGTTTTAACTATTCTGGGTTTCTTATTCTTCCAGATGAATTTCATGATTGCTTGCTCTATTTCTGTAAGGTACGTCATTGGGATTTAATTGGAATTGCATTGAATCTGTATAGCACTTTTGGTAGAATGGCCCTTTTGACAATATTAATTCTGCCTATCCAAGAATATGGGAGATCGTTCCATCTTCTAAGGTCTTCCTCAATTTCTTTCTTCAATGTTTTGTAGTTTTCATTGTAGAGATCTTTTACCTCTTTGGTTAGATTGATGCCCAAGTATTTTATTTTTTTTTTGAGGCTATTGCAAATGGTCTTGTTTTCCTCCTTTCCCTTTCAGATGTTTTGTCACTTGCATATAAAAATGCTTTAGATTTATGCATGTTGATTTTATAGCCTGCTATTTTGCTGAATTCATTGATGAGGTCTAGAAGTTTTTTGGTTCCTCTAAATATAGAATCATGTCATCAGCAAATAGTGACAGCTTAAGTTCCTCTTTTCCTATTCATATCCCTTTAATTTCTTTAGTCTGCCTCATTGCCCTGGCTAGAGTTTCGAGGACAATGTTGAATAGAAGTGGTGAAAGAGGACATCCCTGTCTTGTTCCCATTTTTAAAGGAAATGGTTTCAGTTTTTCTCCATTAAGAATGATGTTGGTCATGGGCTTAGCATAAATAGCCTTTACAATGTTCAGGTATGTTCCTACTATCCCTATTTTTTCTAGTGTTTTGAGCATGAAGAGGTGTTGTATTTTGTCGAACACTTTTTCTGTGTCAATTGAAATAACCATATGATTCTTATCCTTAAGTCGATTGACACAATGGATTACGTTTATTGATTTGTGGATGTTAAACCATCCTTGCATTCCAGGGATGAACCCCACATTATTGTGGAGCACGATTTTCTTAATATGCTTTTGGATATGGTTTGCCAATATTTTGTTAAGGATCTTTGCATCTATATTCATCAAGGATATTGGTCTAAAATTTTCTTTGCTTGATGTGTCTTTGCCTGGTTTGGGTATGAGGGTGATATTAGCTTCATAGAATGAGTTTGGTAGGGTACCCTCTTTTTCTATTTCCTGGGATACTTTGAGAAGTATTGGAATGAGATCTTCTTTGAAGGTCTTGTAGAACTCAGCTGAGAATCCGTCTGGTCCTGGGCTTTTCTTGGATGGTAGATTTTTAATGGCTTCTTCTATTTCATTGCTTGATATTGATCTGTTTAAATTGTGTATGTCCTCCTGGTTCAGTGTGGGAGGAGCATATGTCTCTAGAAATTTGTCAATGTCTTCAGTAGATTCTATTTTGTTGGAATACAGATTTTCAAAGTAGCTTCTAATTATGTTATGTATCTCAGTGGTGTCTGTCGTGATATTTCCTTTTTCATCACAAATTTTAGTAATTTGAGTTTTCTCTCTCCTTTTTTTTACTGTGGCTAAGGGTTTGTCTATTTTTTTTACTTTCTCAAAGAACCAACTTTTTGTTTTGTCAATTTTTTTAATTGTTTCTTTTGTTTCAATTTCATTGATTTCAGCTCTGATTTTAATTATTTCTTGTCTTCTACTACTTTTTCTGTTATTCTGTTCTTCTTTTTCTAGGGCTTTGAGCTGTAATGTTAGGTCATTTAGTTGTTGACTTTTCATTCTTTTCTGGAATGTGCTCCATGCAATGAATTTTCCTCTTAGTACTGCTTTCATAGTGTCCCACAGATTTTGATATGTTGTATCATCATTCTCATTGATCTCTAAGAATTTTTTTATCTCCTCCCTGATGTTTCTGTTATCCATGTTTCATTCAATAGCATATTATTTAGTCTCCAGGTGTTGGAGTAATTTCTGTTTTTTATTTTGTCATTGATTTCTACTCTCAGTCCATTATGATCTGATAGAACACAAGGCAGTATCTCTATTTTTTTGCATTTCCTAAGGGCTGCTTTGTGGCATAACATATGGTCTATTTTTGAGAAGGTTCCATGTGCTGCTGAGAAGAAAGTGAATCCACTCGTTGATGGAATATTCTATATATGTCGATTAAGTCTAGGTTATTGATTGTGTTATTGAGATATATGGTTTCTTTGTTCAATTTTTGTTTGGAAGATCTATCTAGTGGTGACAGCAGTGTGTTAAAGTCACCAAGAATTATTGTGTTGTGGTCTATGTGATTCCTGAAATTGAGAAGGATTTGTTTGATGTACCATTGTTTGGGGCATAAATATTTGCTATCGTTATGTCTTCCTGATTTATGGTTCCCTTAAGCAGTATGAAATATCCTTCTTTATCCCTTCTGACTAACTTTGGCTTGAAGTCCACTTTATCTGATATAAGGATGGAAACCCCCACTTTTTTACTGAGTCCATGTGCATGGTAGGTTTTTTCCCATCCTTTCACCTTTAGTCTGTGGATGTCTTTTTCTATGAGATGAGTCTCTTGCAGGCAGCATATTGTTGGGTCTTTCTTTTTAATCCATTCTTCCAGTCTATGTCTTTTGATTGATGAGTGTAGGCCATTAACATTCAGGGTTATTATTGAGATATGATTTGTATTCCCAGTCATTTGACTTATTTTTGATTTTTAAGTTGGCTTGGTTTCTCCTTTGAGTGGTTTTTCTCTAAAGTAGTTCCTCCCTTTGCTGACCTACATTGTTGTTTTTCATTTCCTCCTCATGGAATATTTTGTTGAGAACATTCTGTAGTGCAGGCTTTCTATTTGCAAATTCTTTTAACTTTTCTTTATCATGGAAGGATTTTATTTCATCATCAAATCTGAAGGTTAGTTTTGCTGGGTATAGGATTCTTGGTTGGCAACCATGTTCTTTCAAAGCTTGAAATACATTGTTTCAGACCCTTCTAGATTTTAGAGTCTGGGTTGAGAAGTCAGCTACTATCCGTATTGGTCTCCCCCTATATGTAATCTGATGCTTTTCTCTCGCAGCCTTCAAAATCCTATCTTTATTTTGAATGTTAGGGATTTTCATTATAATGTGCCTTGGTGTGGATCTGTTGTGATTTTGCACATTTGGTGTTCTGTAAGCCTCTTGTATTTGATTTTCCATTTCATTCTTCAGGTTTGGGAAATTTTCTGACATTATTTCATTGAATATGTTGTTCATTCCTTTGGTTTGTATCTCTGTGCCTTCCTCAATCCCAATAATTCTTAAATTTGGTCTTTTCATGATGTCCCACAGTTCTTGGAGATTCTGTTCATGATTTCTTACCATCTTCTCTGTTTGGGCCACTTTATTTTCAAGATTAAATATTTTGTCTTCATTGTCTGAGGTTCTGTCTTCCAAGTGGTCTAGTCTTTTGGTGATGCTTTCCATTGAGTTTTTTATTTGGTTTATTGTTTCCTTCATTTCAAGGATTTCCGTTTTTTTTTGTTTTGTTTTGTTTTGTTTTGTTTTTGAGAATCTCGATCTTTTTGTTGAAATGATCTTTTGCTTCCTGAAGTTGCTCTTTCAGCTTATTGGTATTATCATTCATTGCCTGCATTTGCTCTCTTATCTCATCCTTTGCTTCACGAATCATCTTAATCATGTATAATCTAAAGTCCTTTTCTGACATTTCTTCTAACATACTGTCATTGGATTCTATTAATATAGAATCTAGATTTGTTTGGATCATTTTCTTCCCTTGTTTTTTCATGTTGTTCATGTATCTTCCCCTCTAGCAGTGCATATCTGGGGTATTGCAGATTTCCACCTATAGGCTTGTAATCACCCTATAGGTATCAAAAACCCTTTCTTTAAGGGGAGATCAATATTAGCAGTGCCCAATTCAGATACTACGCAATCCTAGACCAAATAGCCCCTATGAGGACAATAACAAAATTGTCATAATAAACAGAATGAGTTGAAATATTATATTCAATAAAACAAACAGATTTGCAATGTTTCTAATGGAGGACAAAGAGGATGCAGAGGGATGTAGAATGTGGCTTTTAATGGGATAAGAAAAGGTTATACAGAAGTTCTAGATAACAGAAAGGGTGAGAGTGTAATCAAAAGAAATTGGATGTTAGCAGGCCAAAAAGGGAGAAAGAGACTCTGAGGGAACAGGTAAACAAAAGGAAAAGAGAGCAAGAAAAGTAAAGAAATAAAAACTTAAATTTTTTCTATAAGGAGAAAAAAGAAAATCTATAGTATAACAGTCATATAGTAATGAAACCTCCAGTGTTCAGTAGCCTGATGCATGAGAGGTACCTGACAATGAGCTTCAAGTCTCCAGCAGGCGTCTCAGGATGGGATTTGCCCCACCTAAAGATCAGAGCTACGGTTTCCAGGATTATCCAAGATGGCTGCTCTGGCTTCGAAATGTGTTGGCAAATGTGGAGCTGCAGCTCGGGGTGTGGACGTGGTCAGCTGGAGGTCCTGGAGATGGGATGCGGTTGGTCAGGCAGGGGTCCTGGAGGTCGGCTGTGTTTGGTGTGGTTGTGGGATCCTGGATGCCGGGTGCAATCAGTCGGTCTGGGGTCCCGGTGATAGGGCACAGTCAGTTGGTCTGGGGGTCCTGGCGGCAGGGAGCAGTCAGTCGATGTGAGGGCCCCAGAGGCAGGGAGTGATAGGTCGGGCTGAGGGATCCTGGAGATGGGGCTCAGTCAGTCCGGCCAGGGGTCCTACAGGGCCTGGCTGTTGTCTCAAAATGGCAGCAGCCACGTGTAATCAAACCTGCAGGTACTGTCACAGTGAACTTCCAGGCAACAGCAGGCAGCTGGTGCTCCACTGGTGGTCGGCGATCAGTTTGCTGACTATTGTCAGACGATTGGGAGGTGAACCTCCTGCGTTGGGTGATGGATAGGTGTAAGGCAGGCAATGGACAGGCGAGAGGCAGGCAAATGGCAGATGATAGGTGCCTGACAGTGAGCAATCTGCACTCAAAAAAGGCGTTGATATGCTGGCAGACTGCAGGTCATCACAGCAGACAAATGGGGTAAACACCAGGGAATTTATAAGCAGCAAAAACTGCCTCGCCAAGAAACAGATATCCTCTGCTTGAAACCGGAGTTACGGAGCAACAAGGAACGCAGCCTCCCTCTAGTCTGACATCTTGGATCCCACCTGATTTTTTTAAAAAGTTCTGAAAACTATGAAAAAAAGGGAACTTCCTCAATTCAGATAACGGAAAATCTGCAGCTAACATAATATGTAATGGTAAGAAAGTTAAAACTTTCCCACTAAGAGCAGGAACGTTGCAAGTATGTCTCCTCTCATCGCTTTTTTTCAACATCATTCTGGAAGTCCTCCATAGTGCAATCAAAGAAAATAAATAATATATAAATTAGAAAGTAAGAAATAATATTTTGTTCACAGATGCCATGACTGTCTATGTAGAAAATCTGAAAGATTATCAATAATAATGAAAACTCCTGAACTAATAAATTATCATAACAAGGTTGCAATATAAAATGTTTACAAGCAAATGTCAATCACTTTACTATACTAAAAATGAACAAGTGAAATTTGAAATTTAAAAATACAGTACTGGCCTGGGATATAGCTCAGTTGGTAGAGTGCTTGCCTTACATGCACAAGGCCCTGGATTCAATCCCCAGTACCACATACACACACACAAAAAGTACTATCTACATTAGCATACCCCCAAAATGAAATACTTAGGAAACTCTGATGAAAGAAATTCAAGAACAAAATGGAAAAAATGTTTCATGTTCATGGATTAGAAGATGAAATATTGTCAAGAGGTCAGTACTTTCTAATAGTAGTACTTGATCTACAAATTCATTACAGTCCCAACTAAAATCCCAGCAAGTTATTTTGTGGATATCAAGAGTTTGATTCAAGACAGTCATTGCAATACTCCATAGAGACAGTGCTAGGGCAAATCAGTCAGAGGGGCAGCTGGGAAACTGCCTCACTGAGGGAAAAAATCCAAACAAGGGAAAGGAAATTCTATGAAGCCAAAAGACATTGTATTATGCTTTCTTTGTGCAAACCTGAGGAGAGGAGTTCAAGGAGCACCCAGATGATTTAGTCAACTTCTCAGAGTTTTCTAAGAAATGCACAGAGAGGTAGAAGAACACTTATGCTAAAAAGAAAGAAAAATTACATAGCAAAGGTGGACAAGGCATGTTATGAAACAGAAATAAAAACTCATACACCTTCTAAAAGGGAAACAAAAAAAAAAGATCCTAATGTACCCAAAGGCCTCCTTCAGCCTTCTTGTCCTGAGTATCACCCCAAAATCAAAGGAAGGCATCCCAGTCTATCCATTGGTGATATTGCTAAGAAACTGGGAGAGATGTGGAGTAGCATGGCTGCAGATGACAAAAAGAAAAAAAAAAAAAAAAAAAAAAAACTTATGAAGAGGTTGTGAGGTTTAAGGAAACGTAAGAAAAAGATTGCTGCCTACTGAGTGAAAGGAAATCCTAATGCAGTGAAAAAAAAATTTAAAAATGGAGTTGTCAAGGCTTTAAAAAAAGTGAAAAAAGGAGAAAGACGAGGAAGATCAAGAGGATAAACTAGTTGGTCTGAACAGTTTGTTGTGTACAAGTCTTTATAGCACTACCTTCACACACCCATATACAACTCACCGTTTTTAGCAAAATTGCAACTTAAGGTTGTGATTTGTTTGTCAAGCTGTATAACATTTTTTATATATATATAGTTAACACACTACTGAATGTGTCTTTAGACAGCCTTTATTTTCAATAGCCACTAACTTTGTCTGGTTGAGTATGGGTAGTAAACTGACATGGAAATTTAAAGCAGGTTCTTGGGTTCGGAACTCCGGGATCGGCAGGCGGGCTGGACAGACAGGGGGACCCGCCAAGAGGGGTTGCTGAGGACATTGTCCGCTTCTGATCAGGAGGGTTGAGAAGTTTCTGGGCGGCGGGTTCGTGTTCCTTTGGCGGCAGCCGGGGTGATTAAGCCCGGCCGGCGGGACTGAACACACCCGAGCTTCAAGTGCCCGCGAGGAGCTGGGGTAGCGGCTCTGGTCTGAGCGAGTGCCTGGGCGGTCGGGTCCGGGTGCTCAGCGCCCTCTCCCTGTCGGTGCTTTTGGTTTTGACGTTTCCCTCCCGGCCTATGCGTGAGCCTCGACCGCTGTGGGAAAACCTGGGACAGGCTGCCCAGGTGGAAGCGGTCTGGACGGCTTTAGGCCAAGTTCGTGTATAGCAAATAAAACTACTTGTTAAGGGTGTACCTTTTTTTAAGCCAACTCCACCCCCAGATGGTTTGAACTTTGAGCCTATTGTCCTGATGAACAGTTTCGATTTCTTCAAGTTGATGACATTTGGAACTTCGAGAATTGGAGGTTTGTGCAATTTGAGACCGTCAGAACGGTGAAGCGCTCGGAGTGCTAACAGCCAGACAATAAAATGACTTCCAGAGGAAAGACAGGGACAAGCAAATTAAAGCAGACTTTAGAAGAACAGTTGGATAGACTAATGCAGCAATTACAAGATCTGAAGGAATACAGAGAAGAACTTGATACCAATGGATATGAAGAAACCAAAAAGGAAACTCTGGAGCAGCTTAGTGAATTTAATGATTCACTGAAAAAAAATCATGTCTGGAAATATGACTCTGATAGACGAACTGAGTGGAATGTAGTTGGCTATTCAGGCCGCTATTAGTCAGGCCTTTAAAACCCCAGAGGTTATCAGATTGTTTGCAAAGAATTTACAGCAGGTTCTTGTTGGTGCACAGCACAAATTGTTATATGTGAGGACAGTAGAATTTTCATCTTCAATTGTCTCAGATATACCTTATATGAAATAATTGTCTAGTTAACTGAATAGCACGTAATTGTCAAAAATATGCAGCTGTTTGTTGACATTCTGAATGCTTTGAATGCAATATTTTATTAGTTTAAAAAGTACCTAATTCTAGAGTTTATACAGAGATTTCAAAGACCCAGCATAGCCAATATAATACTGAAGGACAATAAAGTTGGAAGACTTATACTACTCAACTTCAAGACTTATCATGAAGCTCAAATATTCAAAACTGTGTGGTATTGGTGAAAGAATACACATAGATCAATGCAACAGAATAGAGAATTCAGAAAGACAACCACATAAATAGTCAATTAATTTTTGACAAATAATAAAAGGTAATGGGAAAAACATAGTTTTTTTCAAATGCTGCTGAAACAATTGGACATCCATGTGCTTTGGAGGCCAGAAAATTCTAATAGTTCCATCTCTGGTACCCCACAGATATTCCACTGCTCTGGTTCAGTGGGTGGCTGCCCCATAAATCATATATGCCTTAGCAGAGATAGTGCTACATGTGAAGAATGGGTATTGTGAAGTAGATGGGTATCTACAAGATCCAGGGGTTGAGGGGGGGGGGCTACCCTCTGAAACTTGGAACATGGCTGGTTATACACAGTTAACTTTGGACAGGACAGAGGGCTCTTGCCTGCATGGTTCCTACCCCTTGTCCCAATACAGAGCACAGTCAACTGTCACTAGTTGGTAGTGAAAGAACTCTGAGTTCCCATTGCCCCCCAACCCACAGATGCATACTGGGGAAGAGTCCAGCAATACTGCTGCTGTACTAGCTGGAGTATCTCCCTCAAGGTGCACAGCCTAGGAAGGGCCTGAGAAAAATATCTACCCAGCAGTGCCAATCACATACCACTCCCTCTCCCTCCAATGAGAATCTAAGCTAAGAGGAATTTTACCTAGCACCTGCCATAACCTACTACCACTATAAATAAAAGAAAAAGGAAAAAAAAAACCGTTGGCCATCACACCACCTTCTGGTTGCATAGCCTAAGACGGTCTGGAGAGAAATTTTGCCCAAAAGAACCAGCTACATTTCACTCTCACTCTACTTGGAGCAACTCAGTTGAGAGGAATTTTTCAAGTTCCAACAGCAAACTCTGGTCAATCCTTGACTGGTACATTTAAAAGAATAAGGGGAGAAAAGACACTGACCTTCACACCAGTCCCAGGAGTGCATATTTAGAGGAGCTCTGAGGTTCCATTTCTGGACCCTCAGTAGTAGCACAAGGTAGCAGTAGAGAATACCAGTTTCCCTGACTCCACACTTTGTACAAGTTACCTCTGCATCTTGTCTGATCATGCACTGCTGACAAGACTTGATATAAGTGCCAGAGGAAAAGAAGTCATAATTCCTGCCCCTTCCTCTCCTCATGAAGCACTTGAATCTTCAATAGTGTCAAATCAGAGAACATGTGCTTTAGGACCCTCATCACTTTGGAAGCAGTCAATTACTAGAGACCCATTCAAGTAACAGAGTGCCTGTTACCAATAGTGCCTGAGAAAATTCCTATCACCTGATAGGAGCCACTACTTCCACTATAGGAATAAGCACAGGATATATCCTCTGCTATCTATAACACACTTTCCTGAATTGCTTAAATGTCCACACTCTTACTTGACCCACAGAAATTGTGGGTCTCTCCTACTCTGACATGGAACACATGGCACCCAAATGAATCACAAAGAAACTACACGCAGATTACACTATGGTAGTCAGATGGAAATAAACTCAACCTTGCAAAACAAACCCAAAACTACAAGGCACATCTCTAGGAGATAGCTGCTTACTATGACAAGCACCCATAAAAATGGTAGGCATATCCATTTCACCAGAAGTGCAAATCATAACATAGGAACACAGGAAATATGAAAACACAAAGTAATGCAAAAAGTTCATAAATCTCCAGGAACAGATTCCAAAGGTATTGAGGTGGATGAAATGCCTGGTAAAGAATTCAAAGGAATGACTTTTTAAAAAATTCAATGATATCCAATAGAATATAGATAAACAGTCAACTGAAATTAGGAAGAAAATGCAGGATGTGAATAAGAAATTCAGGAAAAAGAGATTTTGAAAAGAATCAATCAGAAATCTTGGAAATGAAGAATTATATGTTAGTTTTTTATTAGTTTATTTTTCTTATAAGTCAGATTTAAAAAAAAAAAAATATCAGACTCACTTCTTCACTCTTCCAACGCAGACTCTGCCATTGATTCTCCAGGTAGTTTCCAGAAACCTTGTTCTCAGACTAGGGTAGCACTGTTGATCTTTTTTGTTCTGGGTCTTCTGCATCTTGAACTGGGCAGCTGCTGGTTCTTCCAGCTCTCCAGCTGCAGACAGCAATTTTGGACTATCCAGTTTCTGATCATGTAAGTCAATCTAATAAATCCCCTTTTATAATCATACTTCCTGTTGATTCTGTTCCTCTAGAGAATCCTAATGCAGAAGTCAAGTATTTTGAAATATCACATTCACACAGAATTAAAGGGATAAAAAAGAATAAAGACAAAATAAAAGATCTTTGGTACACCATTGAAAAATCAAATGTCTACCTCAGTGGCACACCCAAAAGAGAAGAAATAAAGTTTAAGAAAAACTATTTGATGAGTTAATAACGGGAAACTATCTTAATCTAGGGAAAGACATGGATATCCAAGTATAAGAGGCCTATAGAACCTCAAATAGACATGTCCTGAAACTATCCTCATCATGACATAATATAATCAAACTGTCAAAAATACAAGACTTTGACACTAGAACAGAGACTCTGTGCCTACTAGAAGAAAAAGTTGACCCAAATTTTCTCCATGTTGGCCTAGATCTGACTTCCTTAACAAGATTCCTAAAGCACAAGAAGTTAAATCAAGAACCAATAAATGGAATGGATTCAAGTTCTATTAAGTTTGACTGTTAGGTGATACATATTGTTTTGCTATTAGGAATGTAATTTATGTCCTAATTCATTATTGTTGGGATGTAGGAAAATATTGAGCTTTAATTATTTTGTAATTTTTACTCTACTAATCTTTCTTATAAATCCTAGTTACTTCTCATTTTATTCTTTTGAGTTTTATACCTAGAGGATGATGATATCTCCAAATAAGTTTAGTCTTTCCTCCTCTTTCCCAGTATTCATATTTCTCAAGTTGCTTTCTTATCCAATTTCATTGGCTCACTTTCCCAGAACAATGTTAATTAACAGTAGAATTAGCAGGCATACTTTATTCTTGATCATAGTAGGAATCTATTGTTTTACTGTTAATGTGGGATTTTTGTTGATCACATGCATTTGGGCTGTTAACAATCTTTTTTTTTTTTTTTCCCCATTTGACAACTACTGTCTTTTAAATAGTGTGTGGATCATTTACTTTTAATAAAACTATTGATGTGATTATAGTAGGACTATCTTTATATTACTATTATTATTGTCCTTTCTGGTTTTGTTCTCCTTTTTTACATGGCTTTATTTTATTTATTTATTAATTTTTGGTAATATATTTTAATTGATCTATTGGCTTATTTTCCATCTCTTTGTAAATTTTTAGTGCTTACTTTAGAGATTATGATATAAATAACTACTAATATCTTTCCAATTCAAGTAAAATGCAAGAGCTAAACTTGGAAGCAGATGGTATTTTGAAAAATAAATTCATTTGATTATATTTTAATAAGATAATTTTGTTGCTCTTTTGGGAGTAAATTTTAGTAATAATATAAAAGCTAAATTTGGGAGACTAGTACAAATACACAGGAATTACCTTCTGTTATTGTTTACTGGGAGTTTTTAATTGGGAAAAATTGTCAATTTTGTCAAATGATTTTTCTGCTTCTCTTGAGGTAATTATTGAAGTAATCATTTCATCCAGTTAATAAAGTGAATTACATTGATTTAATTATGAATGGCAAACCAACCTTGCATTTCTGGGATAAACCCTACTTTGTTTGAAGGATTGAACATGAGGTATAATCCTTTTTATGTACTGTTTGATTTAATATGTTATTATTTTGTTAAGGAATTTTGAGATTATAGTCATGTGAGATTTAGGTCTGTAATTTTCTTGTTTTGTGAGTTCCTTATCGGGCTTTGCTACTATGTTATGATGGCATCATATAATAAATTATCTTTCTTTCTATGTTCTGAAAGATTCTAGGTTAGTATTAATTTTTCCTCAAAAGTTTGAAAGGATTCATTGGTTGAACCCATTTGGGACTAGAATTTATTTAACATGAAGGATTTAAGCTGCAAATTCATTATCTTTTACAAATAAAGGGGTATTCTGCTTTTTCTCTTTAAATATCTTTCTGTGTTAGTTTTAATAATTTATGTCTTTCAAATAATGTTTATTTCTTTGAACTTGTTGAATTAGTTGGAATTTAGTTCTTAACAACATTCCTTTTTTGTTCTTTAAGAACATACATGTTCCATAGTGATGTGCCCTTTTTCATTCTAGATATTTTCCTTTTTTTAAAAAAAAAATGTTGTCTCTTCTACCCACCCCTCTTCTTTTTCTGATCTGTCTTGGTAAGATATTATTAAGTTTATTCAACTTTGCAAGCTTCTGATTTTTTATTTTTCTCTATTGCTTATTTGTCTATTTACTTTCTTGCTTTCTTTTCTTTCCTTTTTTTTTTTTTTTTTTTTCTGATACTGGCAATGGAGCCCAGGGAATGAAACTCATACTTGCTAGGCAAATGTTCTACCACTGAGCTACATACCCAAGCCTGTGTATCTGTTTTCTATTTCATTGATTTTTTTTCTACTTTATTTCCCACATTTTTACACTTCGAAATAATTTTCTAGAGTTTTAAAGTTCCTGAAATAAGGTAACAAAGCTATAATTTTCCTTCTGAATACTTCTTTAAATGGTTCTTGTAATTTTTGATGTTTTGTTCTCATTTCATTAATTTCAAAATAGTTTCAAATGTCCCTTGTGATTTCTCCTAAAAAAAAAAATACAAGGCAAAGAAAAGAGTTTAAACATTGCAAAAGAAAAAGTGTCATATCATATCCTAAAAAACTAGGGATGGAACCACCATTTGACCCAGTTATACCTCTCCTTGATATATCCAAAGAATTTAATATCAGCATACTATAGTGTCACAGTCACATCAATGTTCACAGCAGCTGAATTCACAATAGCTAAGCTATGGAACCAACCTAGGTGCCCTTCGACAGACAAATGGATAAGGAAAATGTAGTATATATACAAAATCAAATATTACTCAGCCATAAAGAAAAATAACTTTATGTCATTTGCCAGTAAATGGAAGGATCTGGAGACTATAATGCTAAGTGAAATAAGCCAATCCCCCACAAACAAAGGTCAAATGATCTCTCTGATATGTGGATACTAACATACAATGAGGGGTAAGCAGGGGAAGAATAGAAGTTCAATACATTAGACAGAGGGGAATGAAGAGAATGGAAGGGGAATAGGTAAATGAAAACAGTGGAATGAATCCAACACAACTTTCCTATGTACATATATGAATACACCACAGTGTATCTCAACATCATGTACATCCACAAGACTGGGATCCTAATTAGGAAAAGATATACTCCATGTTGGTATGAATATTACAATAGGCTCTACTGTCATGTATAACTAAAAAGAACAAATACAAACAATAAACAAATAAATCATTGACCTAATGATATTCTATTTCCCATTCCCATCCTCATGTCACTGACAACAAATAGTCTTAATCTAATTATTAAAAAGTACTGTTATATTTGAGTTGGAATTTATATCAGAATTTTGTGCTTTAAAATAAAATTGGTATTTTATGTTTTTACATTTATATAAAAGAATGTTTTTTAAATTATTTTTATTAAAACAAAGATACTTAAAGGGATTTTAGGCCCAGAAGAGAAAGAAAGGTAACAGCTACAATGAAAGCAAGTGGAAGTATAAATCCCATGAGAATAGTCACATGAAAGATGAATGAAGAAGAATAAAATATTATCAATATAGTAAACCATTGAGGATCAAATATGGCAGACTAGAGAAAGGCTGCTTTCCTTGTCACTCCATAACTCAGGATTCAAACAGAGGAAATACGTTTCTCTGAGAGGCAGTCGTTTACCACCGATATCCTGCTGTTTACCCCATTTGTCCACCACCATCACCACTGTCAGCATATCACCTATTTTTTTAATGCGGTTCACTGACTGCTGCCTATCATCTTCCATTTGCCCCTTTGCCTGCCTCTTGCCTGCCCATTGCATGCCTTTCACCTACCCATTTCCCACTGCCCAACGTACACCCACCAATCATCAGCTGTTAGACCACAGACTGCCAGTGGATCACCTGCTGCCCATTGTTACCTGGAATTTCATTATTATAGTACCCACAGGTTTAGTTTCACGTGGTTGCTGCCATTTTGAGACAACAGCCAGGACCTGCATATCAGGGGATGGCCACCTTGGTCTAGGGACTCAGGCCAGGGCCTGGAGATATATTGGGGTACCTGCAGGTCTGTTTGCACCTGCTCAGTGTGGTAGTGGCTGCCATCTGGCTGCCTCTTTGCAGGGTCACTCCTTTGTATGAGTGCATGCAGGGTGGTCTCTCTGCAAGTTAAAAGGGCATTGAAATCTTGGGACTGCAGCAAGACAGGGTCTGGGGAAGCTGAAGCCCAGGTCCATCAGATTGCAGCTGGGTTTGCGTGGGTCGGTCTGGGTATGGCAAGCCCGTGGAAAGCCAGAGACTAGGGCAGTTCCCAGGTTGAAGAACCTGGAGAAAACTGGGTTCTCTCCAGTTCAGTAAGTTCATGAGTACTGAAGTGTGCAGGTATGGAAGGAGCCAGCTACAATGGGTGGGGAGATTATAAGAGGGTTTAAGGGGGATCACCCACGCAACCAGTCCGGCACCCACTGGACTGGAGCTTAACATCAAATTTCATACAACCCCACCTATCACCAGAGAAGGAAAACAGAAAATTTTTAAAAGCCAATGGAAGCAATCATTCAATATTCCATTGAGACTTCCCTCTTTTTTTTTCTTTCTAAGCCCTCTGTCTTGTACCTCTACCATCTTTGAATCCAAATAATTTTCATGCATCAATTTATTATGGAATGGGATGTCTGAATAGAATATGGCAGTTTTATTGTATATTCTTATATTTTTACTTTTTAAAAAACATCTGTACATATTTTTTCTCTCACCTACCTGTCTCCCTAGATTCTCTTTCTCCCTTCTCCAACTAACAGCCAACCTAATTAATTCCTCCCTCACTCTTACAATAAATTGTTATCTCTATTTTCTCTCCCTCTCCCTCATAAACATCACATCTTACACTACTTCTGTTCCCTCACTGTCCATCATTAGAAAAGGTAAACACTTTTAGCAAACTTACTGTTTATATTGTAGAAAATAATTGAAAACTTCATTTCTGTTTATTGTGACAAAACTGTAAATGACTTAATAGGAGCCATTTGGTTTAAGGTGATACATCATTTGCATTGGGTGCTGTTAAAGGTGAGGTACTAGAAGCCTTCAGGGACACTAAAAGACTAAAGAGTAGAATCTGTACTGCCTCAGTCCCATACTGCTAAATGAGAAGACACACACACAAAAATAAAAATAAAAATAAAAAATAAGAAAGACAGACTTCTTTTGAGGGCCACTAGCTAAGGTCTAAGACATTGACTCTAGGACGTCTCAGACCCTCAACAGTCCTTAGAGATTCCCCTGTGGTTGAAGGATTCTCTATTAAGGGGGTGAAATCATATCTGTCCCCCATTAGCAAGTACCTGGGCTCCTTCACATGAGAGTCACATTCCACAATATTCCTCTGGAAGGGGACGTCTTCTTCCTGGACCTCTTGGAGTCCTTCCAGAACATGCCTGTAAGCCTCAAAGTAAGCTGTTGTCTCCACCATGAGGAAAGAGTCAGAGGGCTGAACTTCTGCTAGCAGCTGTTGGCTCTGCTCATTGAAACAGAGTTGGACAATTCCTCGGCAGAGATCTTCTTGCTCCCGGTTAGAAACAGTGGCAAAAAAAAATGTCTCAAAGTTGTCCTTGGACATGCATACCAAGGACCCATACAGCAATCGTTTAGAATTCTGCCAGCGAACAAACTTCAGTGGTTTTGTATCAAATTGAACCTTATAGACAATGCCTGATGATGAACACACAGGAGTGATAATCCTCATATCAAGGTAAATCTGGATGTCATCAAACTTCCTCTTCCTCAAACACTGGTCTTCAAAGCTTTGGAGAAGTTCCAAAATGCCTTCCCACAGGGATCTGACAAAATTTTCTCTTAGGAGTCGGAAGTGCGTATCCAGATAGACAGCAGTGCTCTCATATTTTCCAGAAATGATGTTGGGGCGAAGGAAAGGCCTCTCGTCTAAGTGCACTTCATTGTAGGTAGGGTAGATGGACATGGTCCGGTAGCTCTCTACATGGCCTTCTGCTTCAGGCTGCACTAGAGTATAGGTATCCATTCTCAAAGTGCCCTCTCACCTCTTTTCCTGTAGATGTTCAATGATGGTCTGCACCTTTTCCAGGTTCTTTTCTGTCTCCTCTTCTATGTCAACACCAGAGGTTCTCAAAGCATTAAGAGAAGCTGGCAGGACAGAAATGAGCATGGAAGTTTCCTGCATAGAGCTGGCAGGGAAGATGCTTACGAGATCCTGGAGGAGGGAGATGATATTGCTTATGTGTTCTGGATACTGGTTTCAAATGTCAGGAATGGGTTCAGTAATCATCCCTACCACATAAGCAGACAGGCAAACTTTGAGGAATTTGGAGTTCTTCAATATGCCTAGTACATGAAGAATACTCTGGCGGTCCATTTTGGAGCTGCAAGCCTTCCGAAGAACCTGGCAGATGAGCTCAAGGAAGTTGGATTTCATGGAAGAGTGAGACAGTAGTTCCTTCAGCCCTAAACTTGTGGCAAGCGTGATGACTACCTCAGAGGGGTCTTTTTGCAGAAGACTTTCTAGGAACTTATAGCCCAGTTTTACCTGCTGTGGCTGTTCCGTAGGCTTCTGGTGGGGGGTTCGCCACTGCTGGAAATTTTCATTGGACCATGGTGGTCTGTGATTCCTACCCTCTTGTTTGTCATTTCTCTGCCTGGCATCGTTCTCCTGACCATGTCTTCGGTCTCTAACTTCATTGCTGGTATGACCTTCCTGGTTCCTCCTGCCCTGATGTGGGTTCCTCCCCATGGCCCTAAATCTCTCTTCTCTTTGCTGGTAAGGAACAGGGTGATTGTTGGCCCTAGGATGCCTTCCAGGATGGTTGGTTCCTTCTCTGAGAGCATTGGCTGGTGGGTTATTGGCCTGATTTCTAGTCCTTGGTGGTAATTCTCCATCCGTAGGCCCTCTGTGGTTGGTATGGGGATTCCTGGGCCTGGCCTCCAGATGAGGTCTTCTGTCTTCCATGTTTAAGTCACTTGAATTCATTCAAGTTCACATTACTTGCAGTTATCTGGAACAGCTGCAGGACTCCGGTGGAAGCCCTGAAGCTGGATGACTCCCAGATGGAAGCCATGCAGTTCGCTCTCACAAGGGAACTGGCTATTATTCAAGGACCTCCTGGAACAGGCAAAACCTATGTAGGTCTAAAAATTGTTCAAGCCCTCCTAACCAATGAGTCTGTTTGGCAAATTAGTCTCCAGAAGTTCCCCATCTTGGTTGTATGTTATACTAATCATGCTTTGAACCAGTTTCTGGAAGGCATCTACAAGTGTCAAAAGATCAGCATTGTGCGGGTGGGTGGAAGGAGCAACAGTGAAATCCTGAAGCAGTTCACCTTGAGGGAACTGAGGAACAAGCGGAAATTCTGCCGCAACCTCCCCATGCACCTCCGAAGAGCCTACATGAGTATCATGACCGAGATGAAGGAATCAGAGCAAGAGCTCCACGAAGGTGCCCAGACCCTAGAGTGCACCATGCGTGGTGTCCTCCGGGAACAGCACTTGGAGAAGTATATCTCCCCCCGGCACTGGGAAAACCTGATGAGTGGGCCAATGCAGGACAGTGAGTGGATCTCTTTCCAGCATTGGAAGCACTCCAAGCGAATGGCTGGGTCTAGGTGATGGTTCTTTCACTCAAAATGTTGCCTCAGCTGGACCTGAAAACACAGCCCAGGCAGAAGGGGAAGAAGAGGAAGAAGGAGAAGAGGAGGGGTCGCTGATTGAGATCGCAGAGGAGGCTGACCTGATTCAAGCAGACCGAGTGATCGAGGAGGAAGTGGTGGTGAGGCCCCAGCGACAGAAGAAGGAAGAGAATGGGGCAGACCAGGAGTTGGCTAAAATGCTTTTGGCCATGAGGCTAGACCACTATGACTCTGGAACCACAGCTGGACAGGAGCAAGCTACAGGAGAGTGGAAAACCCAGCGTAACCAGAAGAAGAAAGTGAAGGTTGAACTTCGCAAACTGAACACCATGACTGAGGCTGAGGCCAATGAGATCCAGGATGTCTGGCAGCTGGACCTGAATTCTAGCTGGCAGCTTTATAGGCTGTGGCTACAGATGTACCAGGCCAACACTCGCTGGAAGATCCTTAGCTATGAACGCCAGTACTGCACATCAGCAGAGAGAATGGCTGAGCTGAGACTCCAGGAAGACCTGCACATCCTTAAAGATGCCCAGGTTGTTGGCATGA
This sequence comes from Sciurus carolinensis, assembly GCF_902686445.1. Taxonomy (NCBI): domain Eukaryota; kingdom Metazoa; phylum Chordata; class Mammalia; order Rodentia; family Sciuridae; genus Sciurus; species Sciurus carolinensis. The sequence goes on along the minus strand of NC_062213.1, from coordinate 110,228,728 downwards.
CAACCACAGGTGCTGCGAAATACCGCCAGATCCTACAGAAGGTGGAGCCTCGCATCGTCATTGTGGAAGAGGCTGCTGAAGTCCTTGAGGCCCATACCATTGCTACATTGAGCACAGCTTGCCAGCACCTCATCCTGATTGGGGACCACCAGCAGCTGTGCCCCAGTGCCAATGTTTATGATCTGGCCAAGAACTTCAACCTTGAGGTGTCCCTTTTTGAACGGCTAGTGAAAGTAAACATTCCCTTTGTCCGTCTGAATTACCAGCACCGCATGCGCCCTGAAATTGCCCGCCTTTTGACCCCCCACATCTATCAGGATCTGGAGAATCATCCCTCTGTTCTCAAGTATGAGAAGATTAAGGGGATCTCTTCCAACCTTTTCTTTGTAGAACACAACTTGCCTGAACAGGAGATCCAAGAAGGCTAAAGTCATCAGAACCAGCATGAGGCTTACTTTGTGGTAGAGCTGTGCAAGTACTTCCTGTGCCAGGAGTACCTGCCCTCCCAGATCACCATCCTTACCACCTACACCGGGCAGCTTTTCTGCCTGAGGAAGCTCATGCCTGCCAAGACATTTGCTGGCATCAAGGTCCATGTTGTGGACAAATACCAAGGGAAAGAGAATGACATCCTCCTCCTCTCACTAGTGTGAAGCAACCAGGAGGGCAAGGTGGGTTTCCTCCAGATATCCAACCGCATCTGCGTGGCCTTGTCCAGAGCCAAGAAAGGGATGTACTGCATTGGGAACATGCAGATGCTAGCCAAGGTCCCCTTGTGGAGCAAGATCATTCATACCCTTCGAGAGAACAATCAGATAGGCCAAACGCTCCGACTGTGCTGTCAGAACCACTCTGATACCCACACCTTAGTATCCAAAGCTTCTGACTTTCAAAAAGTGCCCGAGGGAGGCTGCAGCCTGCCCTATGAGTTTGGTCTAGGCTGTAGGCATGTCTGCACCCGTACCTGCCACTCCTATGATTCCTTGCATAAGGAGTTCTGGTGCATGAAGCCATGCCAAAAGGTCATCTGCCAAGATGGGCACCGGTGCCCCCTTGTTTGTTTCCAGGAGTGTCAGCCTTGTCAGGTGAAGGTACCCAAAACCATTCCTCAGTGTGGCCATGAACAGATGGTCCCTTGTTCAATGCCTGAGTCAGATTTCTGCTGCCAGGAGCCCTGCCCTAAGGTCCTGAGATGTGGCCACCGATGTAGCCACCCATGTGGTGAGTTCTGTGTGCAGTTGTGTTCAGAAATGGTCACTGTGAAACTCAAATGTGGGCACACGCAACAGGTGAAATGTGGTCATGTGGAAGACCTCAAGTACATGCCAGTCAGGTGTACCAGCAAGTGTGATACCACCCTTGACTGCGGGCACCCTTGCCCTGGCTCCTGCCACAGCTGTTTTGAAGGGCGCTTCCATGAGCATTGTCAGCAGCCCTGCAAGCGCCTGCTCATCTGCTCACACAAGTACCAGGAGCCCTGCATTGGCGAGTGCCCGCCCTGTCAGCGGACGTGTCAGAACCGTTGTGTCCATAGCCAGTGCAAGAAGAAGTGTGGCGAGGTGTGCAGCCCCTGCGTGGAGCCCTGTGTCTGGCACTGCCAGCACTACCAGTGCACCAAACTCTGCTCTGAGCCCTGCAACCAACCCCCGTGCTATGTGCCTTGTACTAAGCTACTGGCTTGTGGCCACCCTTGCATTGGTCTGTATGGAGAGCCATGCCCCAAGAAGTGCCGTGTCTGCCACATGGATGAGGTCACACAAATCCTCTTTGGCTCCGAGGATGAGCCCGATGCCCGCTTTGTGCAGCTAGAAGACTGCAGCCACATCTTTGAGGTACAAGCCCTGGACCACTACATGAACGAGCAGAAGGATGAAGAAGTTGCCATCAGGTTGAAGGTCTGCCCCATCTGCCAGGTGCCCATCCACAAAAACCTGAGGTACGGAACCAGCATCAAACAGTGACTAGAGGAAATCGAAGTCATCAAGGAAAAGATCCAGGGCTCAGCAGGGGAAATTGCAACCAGCCAGGACCGACTGAGGGCCCTGCCGGAGAGCAAAAGCCTCCTCGACCAGCTGTTCCTGAAGATTTCCTGATGCTGATGGAGATGTTGGCCCAGAAAAATCTGTCAGTCAGGGACCTGGGGCTTGTTGAGAATTACATCAACTTCTATGACCACTTGGCCAACCTATGAGATTCTCTGAAAAAGATACGTCTTAGAACAGAGTAAAGTGAGGACTCAACTCGACCAAGTCCATGGGTGGCTAGCCAAGAAGCATTTGAGCTTTACCAGCCAGGAACTGAGTGACCTTCAGAGTGAAATTCAGAGGCTCACATACTTGGTGAACCTCCTGACCCGCTGCAAGATGGCAGAAGGGAAGGTGAAAGGGAGTGTAGCACAAGAGGTCTACAGTATCCGGAACATCCTTGAGAACACCTGTAAGTTCACCCAGGAGGAGGAACAGCTTGTGCACAAAAAAATGGATGCTCTGAAAGCCACCATTCCCTGCTCTGGCCTGGGCATCTCAGAGAAAGAACGAGTGAAGATTGTTAGTGCCATGGGTTTCCCTCGTGGCCACTGGTTCAACCAGCTTGCTTCTGAGATGGACGGAGCTCAGCACCCTGCCTGGTCTGACACGGCCAACAACCTGATGAACTTTGAGGAGATCCGGAGGATGATATAGGAAGATAGCGCACTGCTGCCTTTTGTCCCAGTCACCATTTGGCTGGGGCTGGCTTCCTTAACGGAGGAACTGAAGTTTTTTTTTTTTTTATTACTGTCCTTTAGTCTTAGCACCTACCTAAGGATCCACTTTTAGGGTTCGCCCACATTTGATTCTAGATTTACCCCTGCGCTAGAGTAAGCACTTTACCTCCAGAACTGAGAGCAAAGTTAACAGAGCTCACCTTTCTTTCCTGAAAGCATGGGACAGACTCTCCAGAGCACATCTGGGGCTTCCACGTAGGGCTGCCTAGTGGTAACTCTGGGTCTCGATGTTTCTTCTGCAGTGTTCCCAGGGCACAAGTGTGAGCTCCGTGAAGCTGACTGAAGCTAATTGCCAGATCCTAACCTACAGACTAAATTTCATGGTAATAAGTGGCCCAGAGGAGTTTGGACTGCTTATCCCTTCAAGGAGCACAAGAAACCCCCACTTCCCACCTCCTTAGGCACCCCTCTCCAGAAGCTGGAGGCGTGTGATGGACAAAGATTTTTTAGCTCACCCTGACCCAGTTACATATTCACTGAGTAGGGAAAGTGCACTACCATTGGGAGGGTATGTGCAGTAGGTCCAGACTGGCTGGGAATGACCCCTGTGCCCTTTCCTGTAACTTACACCTGGACAGTGGTTTCATTACCTACCATCCAAGGTTCAGTACCAGTGCTGGTTTCCCTGGCCCAAATGGAACTAAACTCACATTCAGTACCAGGATCACCTCTCCCAAGTGTAAGCCTTCATTCCAGCACTCGCAGCTTTTACCTGGGCAGGGTTAGCATGCCAGCAGCTTCTGCAGGCCCCAGCCCAGGCCAGAAGCCAGCCCCAGGCCAGCCGCCTGTGTCTGCATTCCCTCTGTCCAGTGTTCCTTAGAACAGTCACTTAGGTATCTCAGGTCCTTTCTAATGTTGGCAAGAAAAAAGTCCCTTTCCTATGTTTGCATTTTCTTTTCTGTCTTTACTATGCAAAAAAAAAAAAGAAAGAAAGAAAGAAAGGAAAAGAAAGAAAGAAAAAGAAAAAACAAGGGAACAAAGTGCCTTAAACAAACCAAGGTGTTCCAACAATAGAATCTATAGACAACACAGTAGAAGAAATGTCAGAGATGGAGTTTAGAAAATACATAGTTAGACTGATCTTTGAAATAAAGGATGATATGGAGAGAAAAAACAGGAAGTGAAAGATCACTTCAATAAAGAGGCAGAGATTATAAACAGGAATCAAGCAGAACTCCTCAAAATGAAGGAAACAATAAACCAAATTAAAAATTCAAGGGAAAGTATCACCAACAGAACAGACCACTAAGAAGACAGAATCTCAGACAATGAAGATAAAATATATACTCTTGAAAATAATGTTAACAGGACAGAGAAGATGGTAAGAAACCATGAAGAGAACTTCCAAGAAATATGGGATAACATAAAAAGACCAAATTTAAGATTCATCGAAATAGATTAAGGTGTGGAGATACAAACCAAATAAATGCACAATATTTCAATAACATAAATAAGAAAACTACCCAAATCTAAAGAATGAAATGGAAAATCAACTATAAGACACTTACAGGACCTCAAATGTACGAAATTACAGCAGACCCACACAGAGGCACATTTTAATGAGAATGAGTAACATACAGAATAAGGATAGAATTTTAAAGGTTGTGAGAGAAAAAAATCAAATTACATACATGGGGAATCCAATTTGGATCTCAGCTAATTTCTCAACCCAGACCCTCAATGCCAGGAGGTCCTGGAATAACATATATCAAGCTCTGAAATAAAATGGATGCCAACCAAGGATTTTACATCCAGCAAAATTAAGCTTCAGATGCTAAGTTGAATAAAAACCTTCCATCATAAACAAAAGTTAAAAGAATTCACAAGTAGAAAGCCTGTACTATAGAACATTCCCAGCAAAATATTCCATGAGAGGAAATGAAAAACAACCAATGAAAACCAGCAGAGGAACTACACTAAAGGAAAGGTCAATCAAAGGAGAAACTAAGTCAAGTTAAAAAACAAAAATAAATAAAAATGACCAGGAATACAGATCATACCTCAATAATAACACTGAATGTTAATGGCCTAAACTCATCAATCAAAAGACACAGACTGGCATACTGGATTTTAAAACAAAGGACCCAAGAATATGCTGTCTGCAAGAGACTCACCTCCTAGGGAAAGATATCCACAGACTGAAAGTGAAAGGTTAGGAAAAAACATATCACTCACATGGACCACATAAACAAGCAGGGGTTTCCATCCTCATAGCAGACAAAGTGAACTTCAAACCGAATTTAGTCAGAAGGGATAAAGAAGGACATTCATACTACTTAAGGGAAACATACACCAATAAGACATAACAATTGTAAAAATAATAAAATAAAAAATAAAAAAATATATATATATATGCCCCAAACAAAAGAGCATCTACATACACCAAACAAACCCTTTTAAATTACAGGAATCGAATAGACCACAACATAATAATCCTGTGTGACTTTAACATACCTCTCTCACCACAGGAGAGATCTTCCAAACAAAAACTAAGCAAAGAAACTATAGAATTTAATGATATAATCAATGATTCAGACTTAATGGACATATATAGAGTATTTCATCTATCATGGAGTGAATACACTTTCTTCTCAGCAGCACATGGATCCTTCTCTAAAATATACCATGTTATGCCCCAAAGCAACTCTCAGCAAATACAAAAAAATGGAAATACTACCCTACATTCTATCAGATCATAATGGAATGAAACTAGAAATCAATTATAAAATAAAAAAGTAGAAACTATTCCAACACCTGGAGACTAAATAGCATGCTATTGCACGACAAATGGATAAAAGAAGAAATCAAGGAGAAAATTTAAAAATAAGGTAAATGAATACACCAATAAAATATATCAAAATCTCTGCTATGAAGGCAGTACTGAGGAAAGTTCAGTGTATTGAGCTCATACATTAAAAGAATAACAAAATCAACAAATAAAAGATCTAACATTACACCTCAAAGCCATAGGAAAAGATGAACAGAACACCACCAAAACCAGCAGAAGACAGGAAATAATTAAAATCACAGTTGAAATCAATGAAATTGAAACAAAAGAAACAATTCAAAAAATTGACAAACAAAAAGTTGATCCTTTGAATAAATAAAGTTGATAAACCCTTAGCCACATTAACAAATAGAAAGAGAAAGAAAACTCAAATTACTAAAATTCATGATGAAAAAGGAAATATCATGACAGATAACACTGAAATATAGAAGATAATGACAAACTATTTTGAAAATTTATACTCAAATAAAATAGAAAAACGTGAAGACATTGACAAATTTCTAGAGACATATGATCTACCCAAACTGATACAGGAGGACATATATAATTTAAACACATCAATTTCAAGCAATGAAATAGAAGATGCCATCAAAAGGCTATATACACCAAGAAAAGTCTGGGACCAGATGGATTCTCAGTCAAGTTCTACAAGACCTTCAAAGAAGAATTAACACCAATACTCCTCATTATTTCATGAAATATAAAAGGAAAGAACTCTTACAAACTCATTCAGTGAGGTTAGTATCGACTTTATACCAAAACCAGATAAAGACACATAAAGGAAAGAAAACTTCAGGCCAATATCCCTCATGAACACAGATGCAAAAGTTCTCAATAAAATACTGGCAAATTGCACACACAAAATAAATTTTAGAGAAAGTACAGCACGATAAAGTGGAGTTCATCCCTGGAATGCAAGGCTGGTTCAACAATAAACATAATTCATCACATCGATAGACTTAAAGACAAGAATCATATATTATCTCAATAGACAAAGAAAGCATGTGACAAAATATAGTAGCTCTTCATGTTTGAAACACTAGAAAAACTAGGGATGGTAGGAACATACCTCAACATTGTAAAGGCTATCTATGTAAGCCCATGGCCAACGTCATTTTAAATGGAGAAAAATTGAAAGCATTTCTCCTAAAAACTGGAACAAGACAGGGATGCCCTCTTTCACCATTTCTATTCAACACTGTCCTTGAAACTCTAGTCAGAGCAATCAGACAGACCAAAGAAATCAAAGGAATAACAAAAAGAAACATCAGACTTAAACTACACCCTAGATCAAGTGAGCTTAACAGATATTTACAGAACATTCCAATGGCTGAAAAATATACAATATTTTCATCAGCATATAGAATTTTATCTAGAACAGATCACGTATTAGGTCACAGAGCAAGCCTTAGGAAATTTAAAAAATTGAAATCGTATTCTGTATCTTTTTCTATCATAATAGAAACTACAAATCAACAGCAAGAAAAACTTTAGAAATTATATAAATACATGGAGACTAAACACACTTATAAATAAGCAGTGGGTCACTGAGGTCAGAAGAAAAGTTAAAAAAATTATTTGAAACAAATTAAAATGAAAATATAGCATACCCAAACCTGTGGAATACAACAAAAGCAGTACTAAGGTGAAGTTTATAGCAATGAATGCCTACTTTTAAAAAAAACAGATTTCAAATAAACAGTCTGAGGATGCATCTCAAGGTCTTAGGGGAAAAAAAAAAATCAATAGAAGGAAAAAATTATAAAGATCAGAACACAAATAAATAAGAGTCCTAAATGAACAATAAAAGGATCAATAAAACAAAGCAGTGTGGAGATTCCTTAGAAAACTTAGAATGGAACCACCATTTGACCCAGCTATCCCACTCCTTGGCCTATCCCCAAAGGACTTAAAATCAGCATACTACAGAGATACAGCCACATCAATGTTCATAGCTGCTCAATTCACAATTGCCAGACTGTGGAACCAACCTAGATGCCCCTCAATTGATGAATGGATAAAGAAACTGTGGTATATATATTCAATGGAATATTACTCAGTCATAAAGAATAATAAAATTATGGCATTTGCAGGCAAATGGATGCAGTTGGAGAATATCATGCTAAGCGAGATAAGCCAATCTCAAAAAACCAAAGGACGAACGATCTCACTGATAAGCAGATGATGACACATATAGGGGGTGGGAAGGGGGCAAGAATGGAGGAAGGAGGGACTTTATAGAGGGATAAGAGGGGTGGGAGGGATGGGGGGAGAGAAAAAAATAACAGAATGAATCGAAAACTATTACCCTAGGTAAATGTATGATTACACAAATGGTATGCCTCTACTTCATGTACAAACAGAGAAACAAGATGTATCCCATTTGTTTACAATAAAAATGAATTTAAAAAAAAGAGTTGGTTCCTTGAAAGGATGAACAAAATTGTAAAACAATTAGCTAGACAAACCAAAAGACAGAAAGCATGCCAAATACATAAAATTAGAGGTGAAATAGGAGACATAACAACCAATACTACAGAAATTCAAAGGATCATTAGGTATTATTATAAAATATTATATGTTAACATTGGAAAAATATAGAAGAAATGTAAAAATTTCTGGAAACATAAGACCTACCAAAATTTAACCAATAATATAAAAAATCTGAATAAAGTAATAACAAGTAGTGACATTAAACCAGCAATTTTAAAACTTCCTAACAATGGGCCAAGATTGGATGGCTTTACTGCTGAAATTTTACGAAACATTTAAGGAACAATGCTCCTCAAAACATACCAAAGATTAAAAGAGAGGGATCCCTTTCCAGCATATTCTATGAGGACAGCATTACCTTGAAACCTAAAACTAACAAGGACACAACAACAACAATACAAACACAGTCCAATATCCCTGAAACATACGCAAAAATCCTAAACAAAGCTCATGAAAATCAAATTCAATAGCATATTGAAAAAAATCAGACATGATGATCACATTGGTTTCACTACCAATTTCACAACACAAGGATGGTTCAACAAACACAAATCAGTAAACCTATTGTAACATACAATAAAGGATAAAAGTCATATGATTATCTCAACAGGCATAGAAAAATATTTGATTAAATTCAATATCCCTTCATAATAAAAACCCTGAATAAAAATTAGGTATAGAACAATCATACCTAAACATAATAAAGGCTATATATGACAAACATGAAACATGAAAAACATGGCTATATATGAAAAAGCATCATGTTGAATGGAGAAAGACTAAGATCAGGAACAAGACAAGGGTGTCTATTCTCAGCAGTATTATTTAATCTAGCACTAGGACTCAATACTCAGCCAGAGCATAAAGTAAGAGAAAGAAATTAGAAGGCATAAAAATAGGAAAGGAAGAAGTCAAATTATCCCTGTTCACAAATGTTATTCTATATAGAGAAAAATCCTAAAGAATCCATGAAGACTATTAATTCAGCAAAGCTGCAAGAAACACAATTGACATACAAAAATCAGTATCATTTTCATATATTAATAACAAATTCACTGAGAAAGAAATCATAAAAGCAACCTCATTCATAATAGCTACAAAAAAACAAAATACAATACTTGGAAATAAACTTAACCAACAAAGTAAAAAACTATACAATGAAAATTATCAAAGAGTAATAAAAAATTGGAAACATACACACACACACACACAATGGAAAGATCTTCCATGTTCATAGACTGGAAAAATAAGTACTGTTAAAATGGTTATACAATCCAAAGCAATGTGCAGATTCAATGAAATTCTTCTGAAAATACCAAAAACATTCTTCACAGAAATAGAAAGAACAATTCTAAATTTCATATGAAGTATGAAAGACCCTACATAACAAAAGGAATCTTGAGCAAAAAGAACAAAGTTAGAGGTATCACAGTAACTGATTTCAAGACATACCATAAAGCCCCAGTAACAAAAACAGCATGGTAATGACATTAAGACAGACATGTAGACTAATAAAAGAGAATAAAAAAATCCAGAAATGAATCCGCACATTTTTAGCCAACGGGTTTTCAATAAAGTTGCCAAAACCATACAGTGGAGAAAGGACAACCTCTTAACAAATGGTGCTGGGAAACTAGATATCCATATGCAGAAAAGTGAAGCTTGACCACTCTCTCTCTCACCCTATTAAAAAATCAACCCAAAGTGGATGAAAGACATAAAGTGGAGATCCAAACCTCTGAAAACACCAGAGGAAACAGTACAGATAATGAGTTTCTGGATAGGACTCCAAACAGAAAACAAAGGCAAGAACTACAAACGGGATTATATTGAATCAAAAAGCTTCTTTAGAGCAAAGGAAACTATCAATAGAGTGAAGAGAAAACCCACCAAATGTGAGAAAAAATCTGCTAGCTATCATCTGCAGAGGATTAACTCACAGTATAAAGAACTCAAAAAACAACAAAAAAAGAAGAGAATGTTTTCTCTCGTATGCAGAAGCTAGCATAAAATAAAGGGAAGGAGGAGGGAAGAATAGGATAGGATAATATAAAGAACCAATCAATATAAATTAGTAGAGGATTGAAAGGAAGTAAAGTAGAGGAAGGAAAATGGGAGAGGAGAAGGAAGGTGAGAAGGAAAAGGGGAGATATCATGAACTGAAATCAATTTCTATGCATGTATGAGTTTGTCAGGATGAACCCAACTATTATGTGTAACTATGAAGCTCTAAAAAAAAAAAAAAAGTAAATAATCAAATTTTTTAAATGGGCAAATAATGTCTGTAATCCCAGTGACTGAGGAGTCTAAGGCAATAGGATCAAGAGTTCAAAGCCAGCCTCAGTGAAAGCAAGGCACTAAGCAACTCAGTGAGACCCTGTCTCCAAATAAAATCCAAAATAGTGCTGGGGTTGTGGCTCAGCGGTTGAGTGCCATTGAGTACAATCCCCAGTACCCACCCCCCTCCTCTTAAAAAAAATGGGCAAATAATCTAAACGATTTGAGCAGACACTTCTCCCAAGAAATACAATGACCAATAAATATATGGAAAAATTACTTAATACCATTTGCCATCAGGGAAATGCAAATTGATATTACAATAGAATATCATCCCACACCTATTACAGTGGTTATTATCAAAGAAAAGCAACAACACACATAAAACAAACACTGATGAGGAGGTGAAGTCAAAGAAGTCTTTATTCACTATTGGTGGAAATATCCAACCACCATCGAAAAACTGTTTGGAGGTATCTCAATAAACTAAAACTAGAACTACCATAGGATCCAACTGTCTCACTCCTAGGGATATAACCCAAAGAAATTAAGTCAGAATGCAAAAGAGATCCTGCATATCCATGTTTCTTGCAACAGTATTTACAATAGCAAATATGTGAAATCAGCCTAGGTGCCTAGCACCAGATAAATGGATAAAGAAAATATGTCATATTTATACAATTGAGTGTTATTCAGCCATAAAGAATAATGCACTCCTGTCATTTATAGGAAAATGGATACAACTGGAGGACATTCTGTTAAGTAAAATAAGCCAAACACAGAAAGACAGATACTGCATATTATCTCTCATATGTGGAAATTAAAAAAAATAAAATAAAAAGACTTGAACATAGAAGACGAATTGATGGGAAGAGTGCAGCATAGGAAGGATGGATGGACAAGATCAATGTGTGATATACCCATGGATGAAAATATCAGAATGAATCCCTTTAATCTTTACAATCAGTATGTGTTATTAATTATCATAAAACTAAAATCAATAAAATATAACAGATTTTAAAAACAAGTATAAATAGATGTGCAGATTCAGGTATCAGAAATAATAAGGACTATACAATATTATGTTCAAAACTCAACAGAAATAATAAAATTCAAGTACAAAAAGGGCAGGAGTCATGAAGAATCATAAAAGTAAGAGACAAATGGAGAGATAAATGGGTAATACGTTCAACATGTTTAGGATGAGGAAAACACCAACTAAAGTCAAAATGAGATACCACTACACAACTATTCAGAAGACTTTTTAAAAATAACAATGTCACCATGGCTTTTGAGGATGTAGAGAAACTTGGTATCTCACATATTGCTTGTGGGAATGTAAAATGGTATAGCCATGACACTCTGGAAAACACTTAAGCAATTTCTAATAAAACTAGATAGGCACTTATTACACAACCCAGCAGTCACAGTCACGAGCCTTTACCCCAAGGAAATGAAAACTCATACAAAAAAACTATAGAAAACAACTCAAAGATCCTTCAATAGGTGACTGGCTAAATAAACTCTGGCACAACCATACAATGGAATATCCTTCATTAATAAACAGAATAACTAGTGATGCATGAACAATGTGGATAGATCAAAATGCATTATGTATGGTGGGAAAACAGTCACAAGACTACATACTGTATGATTCTATTTATATTACATTCCTCAAATGACAAATTTATGGAGATAGAGAAAAGATTAGTGGTTTCAAGAGGACAGAGATGAGGTATGATTGATTATAAAGGATTAGTATGAGAAATTTCCTTTGTGATTATGTGATACTTCTGTATTTTAATTGTGGTGGTTTTACAGTTGTCTACTTGCAATAAAATGACAAAGAATTATACACAAACAAATCAGTGCACATAAAAAAGGTAAAAATAGTAATGTAGCCTACGTAACAGTATTGTACCACTGGCAATTTCCTAATTCCAACATTTTACTACAGTTATATAAGGTAGAATCACTGGGGAAAACAGGGTGTAGGGTAATTGGGATTCTATACTATTCTGGCAATATCTGTGGTATAAAATTATTTGACTATAAAAAGTTAAAATGTAAATAAAATAAGAAATAAGAACAAAATAAAGGCCTTCATTGTCTTTTAACTGTCTTCCCTAATCCTTGGGAAATACGTTCCAAGAACCCCCAGTGGATGCTTCCAAACTGATAGTATTGAACCTTGTATATACTATGTTTTATCCTATACATACATAAGTTAATTCAAAGTCTTTTCTACGTAAACATTTATCACACTATGGCTGTAACTTTTACAGACTGAGTTGCAATAGCATAACTAGCAAGAAGTTTTTGTTACCTCTTTACAATCTCACAGATAGATTTGTTCTTACCATAGATCTTAGCAAACTCAGCATATGATTTTTCCTTTTTCTAAATTAGGGAACTTTCACCTTTTCATTTAAAGGAAGCACTTTACTGCTTTTCTTTGGCATATTTGAATTTCCAGAATCTCTGTTCTTAAGTTGTGGAACCATTATCAAGAAAAGAAAGAACTACAGGAACATAAGCAGTATGAAGTTGCAACAGCTGATGTGATAACTGAGACAGTTACTAAGTTACTAATGAGCAGGTAGCATAGATAGCATAGACACACTGGACAAAGTAATGGCTTTCACACCAGGTGAAATGATAAGATTTCATCATGCTACTCAGAATGGCACACGATTTAAAACCTATAAATTATATACAGAATTTTCCATTTAATATTTTCAGACAAGAGTCAACAATGGGTGGGTGACTGAAACCATCAAAAGCAAAATGGCAAATATGTGGGGGGAGTGTCTACTGTGTTCATTTTAAAGTGTTTATTTCACTTTTATCCTCACCCTACCTCTAAGGAGACAAATAAATGTAACTTGGAATCTTAGATTGGATCTAGAATACACAAGGACATTAGTGAAAAAAATTAGTGAAATCTGAATGCATTTTGTAGTTAAATACTGTTATGCCAAGGTTAATTTCTTAAATTTGATTGCTTTCCTTTAATTATATAAATTATTAGTTGTAGGGTTTTTTAACATCCACAAAACTGATCTGTAGACAAATACCAAAGTTGACAAAAAGTGTTGAGTCACTGAAGTATTCATACATTGGTGATGAAAGTGTAAAAAGGTGCAATCACTTTGGAAATTGGTGTCATAGTTCACTGTAAATTCACATATATATCAACCTTATAATCCAGCAATTCTTTAAGATATTTTCTCAAGATAAATGATAACACTTTAACAAAAAGAAGAATATGAAAATGTCTGTAGTATCTTTGTTCATACAGCTCAAACTGCAAACAATCAAAATTTACACCAGGAGCATCCATAAACAAATTGCAGTATATTCACAAAATATGAAATCATGCATCAATAAGAAGAAATAACTGACACAAGAAACAACTTGAATAAATCGCTGAAACATTATTCTGAGATTATAAAGACAGACGGACAATAGTACGTATTGTATGATGGCATTTCTCTGAAACTAAGCAAAACTAATCTGTGGCCAAAAGACAATTGTCAAAATGTAACCTAATGTTTTATATATTAAAAAAGGATTAATACTTATTTAAAAAGAAGTCAGTTGTCTCTGTGGAAGAATAGAGACCAGGAAGGGATACAAGGGACCTTCCCAGAGTGAGGAAAAGGTTCTTTTAGGGGGTTGGGTTTCATGAGCATATACATTTTTCAAACAGTGAACATGTAAGACCTGTACATTTCAACATAAACTTTTTTTTTTTTTGAAAAACAAAAATCCTATGTCATTTTCTTTTTCTTTCATTTATTCCATTGGAAAGTCAGCTGAAATTTTTTATTGCACCTTTCAATATAATGTATCTTTAATCCATCTGCTTTTAAGATTTTTCTCATTACTTAGTTTTCAGCAATTTGACCATTTTGTCCATATATATGGATTTTATCTCTTGGAGGTAGAAATTCTTAAATTTATCTTATTTAAAGTTGCCACTATTTGAAAATCTTTAACCTTCATCTTTTCAAATGTTGTTTCTGTTTTCTTCACTACCCCTCTCTTCTACTCGGACTCTAATTATACATTAGGTGGTGTGACTGCAGTACATGTTTCTTAGATTGCTCTATTCATTTCCATTTATTTTCTCTAGGTGTTTCAATTTGTATATTTTATATCATCCTTAATATTTTCTTATCCTTTATTATTCTCTGAAGTTCATATAATGAGTTAACTGTATACATTTTATTTCCAGCTTTATTTAACAGGCCCATTGCTTAACTCCCTAATCTGATCCTACAGGTCCAAAATTTAAAAAGGGAAAAATCATGAAATTTGCTTTTGGACTGAACATTATTGCATTACATGTGTTGGTAAATTTCCTGTATGCACACACAATGAATGTACATTCTGAAATTGTTATATGCAAGTTCTATGTATCTTAATTATATTTTATTTACATAGTAGGCTGTTCAAATACTCAAAAAGACTATTTTTGGTGTGCTTGCTATATCAGCCACTGATACAAATTTTATATGAGGCACTTCAATTTTCTAATCTATTCCTATAGTCAGGCAAGTGTTAAATGCCTACTTGTGTCCCATTTATACAATGCAGTCCTTTTGTGTGAAATAAACCCCTGTTCATGACTAGAATCAGTGAAAGACACCTATAGAGTAGAAAATGGCTATTGCAAGATCATCCTCTCCACAATTCTAATTGGTATGATATTGTTTTCACAGAACTTTATTATCTTTGAAAACATAATTCTTAAAAAATGTTTCTTTTTTTTAAGTTGTTGAGATGGGACCATAGTCCTTCCAAGATCTGAGATTCTACCAAGAAGTGTACATACATGACAATTTTTAAAGTACACCAGGTACTTTAAAATACCAAATTGATAATGTGTCTTTTATTTCATTGCTTCATTTAACTTTTTTCTCTATTCTCAGTATTTCTGGTAAAATAAAATTTGGTCTAATAAATTGATTATATGCAGATTAATAAATTTTTATAAGGTCTAATAGGTGATGCGAGCACATCCCATCATGTGGCACATATTGTGCCAATTTATCCCAACTTTGGTGAGACTCAACTGAATCCCTTAGTGCTATGATTTGGATACGTTTTTTTCCTTAGAGGGTCATGTGCTGGCAGCTTGGCCCCAGGGTGGCAGTGTGGTGGTGTTGAAACCTTTAAGAGGTAGTTAGGTTACTGGCGGGCATCACTCTTGGAAGGCATTAATGTAGTTCCCTGAAGGTTATACAACAAAGCCACCCCATTCACTTGACCCTTTCTGCATATAGCCAGTTCCTTTTGTTTCTCCACCATGTTGCAATGCAGCCAAGTAGACTTTGCCACAGACTGAACAGATGGAACCACCTAATCTTGAATTTTCAATCTCCAAAACTGTGAGTCAAATATACCTATTTTCTTTTCAAAATACTCAATTTTCTTAAAGCAACAAAAAAGAAGAATATACTTGGTTAATGTGAAGACAACCAGTCCTCTCAAATCAATATAAAGGCATGTTTTCCATCTGAAATATGCAAATAATCTATTCATTAACCCTTTTGTACTATGGGACTATCTGGTTTCCTCAACAATTTTTACAAATGATTTTGATTTTAAGCAAATAAAATCTTAGATTTTTTTCAAATGATTTTGCTATGCTAAGTACCAGTTGGTCTTAATATACATATATATATATATATAGACATATATATATATATATATATATATATATATATATATAGCATTAAAATCTATTTCCTTTTAGTTTGTTTGCAGAAGTTTTCCCAAGGGATACTGATCTTTTATTGTTAATATTTTATCCAAGATTTGTTACTGGAGTTATACTGGCTTCATAACATGTTTGTTTTCTCTTCTACTTTTTGAAAGTTTGTGCAGAACTTAATAATACTTCTAAATAGTTGATAGAATTTGCCACTGAAGTAATCAGATTTTGAAGTTTTCTTTTTGTCAAGGTTTGGGATTCCCAATTCAATATTTATTTTTAGATCTATGCTTTTTTCTTACATCATTTTTGATGTTATGTTTTAAAGATGTTTGTCCATTTAAGTTACTGAATCTACTGGCACAAAGTTGTTCATAACATGCTCTTATATTATCTTTAATATCAACAGGCTATGTAATGACGTCCTCATTTTCACTCGATATAAGCAATTTATGTTTTCTCTTTTCAACTTGATAAGTTTTCTTAGGCTCCTAGACTGCCATGACAAATGATCATAAACTGGGTGGCTTAAAACAGAAATTTATTCTCTCACAGTTCTGGAGGTCAGCAATCCAAAATCAAGTTTCCCTCTGAAAGGTCAAGAAGAGGTTCCTTCTTTGCCTCTTCCTAGTTTCTGGTTGCAGACAATCTTTGACATTCCTTGGCTTGCAGTCCCATCACTCCAGTATCTACCTCCATTGTTGCATGGTTGTCTATGTCCATGTCTCATGTGGCCTTATAATGACCCCAGTTATTGGATTTAGGGTCCAGCTTTATACAGTATGAACTATTTTTATCTGTAAAAACCCTATTTCCAAATAAGGAGACACTCTGAAGTTTGAGGTGAACATGAATTTTTGAGGAGATACTATTCAGTCCAGTGTATCAGTCTTGTAAGATGTTTATCAATTTTAAGTATTTTTTAAAATACGCTTTTTTTGTACTGGGGATTGAACCTAGAGGTACATTAACACTCAGTCACATCCCAGCCCCACACCCTTTTTCAAAATTTTTTTTTCTGTTGTAGATGGGAAGAATACCTTTATGTTTATATGGTGCTGGTGAGGATCAAACCCAGTGCCTCATATGTACTAGGCAAGCACTCTGCAACTAAGCTACAGCCTAAGCCCATCCCCAGACCTTTTTGTATTTTATTTTGAGAGAGTCTCATTAAAAGTTGCTTAGAGTCTCGTTAAGTTGCTGAGGCTGGCTTTGAACTTGCAATCCTCCTACTTTAGCTTCCTGAGTTGCTGGGATGGCAGGTGTGCACTACCATACTTGGCAAAAAAATTCACTCTTGATTTTGTTGATTTCTCTTGGTTAATTTCCATCAATTTAAAAGGACCCCTTAGTCAAGATGTCTTCAAACCTTTCTTTTATACCAAGTGGTAGGTCACTTGATTTTTTCCTTCAAATTTGATGATCTATTATTTTTATTTTCACTCCTTTTCCTTTTTGATTTTTACTTGGTATACTTTCAATTGTCCTGTCTTCACGTTTATTGATCCATGTTGTCTTAGATCATATTCTAGGGTTGCTTCCATTTTTTTTAAGTTTCCATATCTCTGCTAATATCTTCAATTATTCATACATGTTTTCCACTTTTTTCTAGATATTCCAGCATTTTTATCATTGTTATCAACCTCTGATAATTCAAACAGCCTGGTAATTTCCAAGATTGCTTGTACTGACAGTTTCCTTTCTGGACCAAATTTTCTACTCCTCAATAAATTCTTATAATTTCTTACTGTGTGCAGGATATTTTCTATAAAAGGACAATAGGTATAAAAGAAATAATAGTTACGTCTAGAAAAGGGTATGCCTTTCTTTAGTCAGACTCCTAGAATGGAAGGTTGAATTAATCTGATTTGCTGTTGAGGAAGAGCTGGGCTATGCTGCAGTTATAGTTTGATACACTTTATCATTCCCTTCAAAAATTCTGAGTGAATAAACAGGATTTCTCAGCAGGAACTGGAATCTGAGCATTGGTGAAATTCTAGTAGACTCTTCGTACTTTTCACCTGCATGCCAGTTTTCTAAATTATAGATTTCTCTTTGCATTATATGACAATTGCATATTTTTAGGATATCTGGGGATATTAAATCTACTCCCGTCCTTGGCTTTCTGTGCCTCCTGAGAACTCTCAGTCATATCACCTACTATTAAGACCTGTAACACCTCAGAAAGATTTTTTTTTTCCTTTTTTAAGGTCTGTTCTATATTTTTTCCTTCCTTATAAATGAGAATACCTTTGTTAAAACCAGCACTTTGGCTGTTTTAAAACAAATAAGATGTATATAATGAGGTTTACAGGGTACTAATAAACCAATATTTATTGAGATTTCAGTTTGCAGGGAATTTGTACTGGACACTGCAGAAGACAGAAGAAATATCAACTTTCTCTTTCATACATTTATTGAGCACCTACAACATATGACACCATTCCAACAATAACACCTACAAAATATAACACATTTCAGCAATATACAATATAATCTTAGTAACTTGGGTGAAAATTAAGTTTTCAAATTATATTAGCTATCAAGTTTGATTTTCTAAAATCTGACCAAAGTAGTTTTGGTTCCTTCTAACTTGTGATTCTGCCATCTCCTACAATCTTGTTGTCATCAATATTCAATATACAAAAAGAAAAACTGGGTGGGAATATCTCATTTCTCAAAACCTGAAGACAAAAATAGTAAACATATTCACCCCACTTTCTAAAATTCACTCTCGTGCCTACAACTAATTGCAAGGGAGGCTAGAAAATAGTATCTTCTTGTACACCCAAGATGAAAAGGAAATAGATTTTTCATTATTAGTTCACAATACCTGCAAATTGTTGCCTTAAAACATCTTACTCTGAAAGCTAAAACATTCAACACAAAATAATACTGATAGAATTAAAAGAGAATTGTCTTACCTGTTCTTCCAAGCTATTGCACTTGACAGTAGAGGAAAGGTATATTTGAAGGACAGCGTGATTGTCTTCCATGACTTCAGCCTTAAACTTAGGGTGATTATACATTCCAAATTTCTTGACTTCTTTAAACCTATTTTTATTTTCAGTCCATGTAATTTCTAAGGGTAAAAGTTAACTAACTGAATTTAAATTCTATCCACATAATATTTGTCTTAAAACCATTTTGTTAATGTGTGGTATGTATCTCTAAGTCTGACATTCTAGGAATGGACAAACAAGTCCACATTAGTTCCTGAGCCACCTTTCCCGCACATAATTGATAGTTTTGTAAAACTCTTGATTCCATCAATATCTTCTCATCATACTGTAGCTTCTTCATAACTAGAATTAAGAGTTTGCTTGAATTGTAGCAATCTGAACTGGATAGTTTCCAGGTGTGGCTGCACCATGATTTTTTCAAAGACATGATAACTTTTTGTGATTTGTATTCAGTTTTTCTAGTAATGCCAGCATTAATCAATCAATGTGTTAAAATGCTTCCTATATTCACATTGCTTGGTAATAAATATTTTATTCCATATTCTGCATTATTAGTCCACAAGTGTTTTTAGAAACACTATTTACTGATTTCTTTAGCAACTTATTTATAATCAAGGTCTCTAGTTCCATCACATAAGCATTTTCCCTTAGACTGCTCTTTCTTAACATTTGAAACCATTTCATCATTTTTTCTTCTGGCATTGGAAGCATCTCTTCTAAAAATATAATAAACCTTTTAATCTTCTTCAAACATTCTTTTGCAAACCAGTTTGCCACTGGGAAAGCCAGATGAGCATTTTTCCCCCTTAATCTTACCAGAGATCTGTAAAGCATTATTTCTTTCCACAAATAAGAAATTCAAGTAGAAACTGTATAATCACTCACATGAAAAAAGAGAAAATTGTTTTAAAAATGCATGCCTAGGTTTTTGCCTTTTGACTTCTTATTTTGTTCTTTGTTCAGAATGTGGGTTATAAAAAGGTCACATTCTCTTAACTGGGCTCAGTATTTACCTGTCATGACTACTTTTACTAGTAATTATCATCTGGGCTTACATTTGTTTGATTGTAATGATACCTGCTGTTACAAACTGCCTAGTCTTATTTATAAATACTAACCCTTGTTTTATGTAAAACATGACAGAAGTAAATTTACTAGTTACCTTTCTCCTTCACTGAGAATTAAAATCTCATACCATAGACTAGGCTTCATCAAACTATTGCAAGCGTATATGACAATCAGCATAGTTATCTGGTATTGTGGCCAAAATGAAATAAATTCCTACAGATTCTCTTGCGCAAAGCTTACACCATTAAAAAAAAATCAGGTCTGTTTCCATTTATAGGTGGATTCCCCAAAAATATATATATTTTCAACTTTCTAAAAGACTAATAAAAAATGTATTAATGTGGCAAAACTCCAAACTTTAAAGCCCAATTCTAAATGATTTATTGACCAATACTGATTATTTTGGAAAAGTGGAAAATGTCTCTCATAAAAGTGCTATCAAAACATATTTTTACAGTGACTAATAAAATGTGAAAGTGTGAAAGACTAGGTTCTATAGACTGCTTGGTGCACTTCAGGATGTTTCTCATAAATAAAGTAGAAAAAACTACAATGTTATAGTCCTTTATTTCCTGGAATAAAAAAGTATAGGCATAAATGTTTTTAAATAGTCCTCTTGATATCCTTAAAATGACTTATCAAATGACTTATTTCATGCCTCCTGATTATCAGGATTCATGTCACTGTCAGTCTTGATTAACTGTTTGAAAATTTCAGAGGGTAGTAAGCTACTTTTCTGAATCTTTTCCCAATCCCTGAGAATCATAATCAGCACAGAAATATTTTAGATTTTCATTAAAGATCTCTGGAAAGTAGTTGTGTTCGTTCATCAATAACAGGGCAAGGAGCAGTATCATAAAGGGTTAATCCATGTAAATTCGTTTCCACTCGTAAAGAAATTTTCTGGAACAGAACAGAAAAGAAAATTACATAGAGAAGTTTACTCCATAAAGAAAGACTAACTTCCTCTTCAGTATGTTCTGTAGAATTTCTGTGATTAAAGACATAAATCAATCTAATGAGTAACAAGAACGAGAGCACTATTGTCCTAACAAAGTTATCCCCCTTAGTATCAAGCGATCTAGGAAAACAGAGCTTCTCTCATCAGAAAGTTTCCTGTTTTTCTCTTAAGAATCAGTGAAGCTAAATTTGAGCATGGTCTATGTATGAGTATATGAAAATTCTACAAAAGAATTCTTAAAGTAGGTTTTCATTTTCATTTTCGGGCCTGAACCTCACTAGCAACACACCACTTGCCCAAACTCAGAAACAATTTCACTGGGGAAGGTAATCTTCTTGTATTTTGTTTGTGGTGCCAGATTTTGAACAGTTTTCCAAAGACTGGAGACTTTCCAATGGAATGTTCTGTTATTCCACCTGAAGGAAGTTTTGACTATATAAATCCAAGACTGTGTTTTCTTACCTGAAAATCACGAATGTAAGTCAGAAAAAAACCAAAGAAGGAAAATGACATAGACCATTCTGCTGCAGTAGTTACCATGTGAAGCACATATCCCTGATTGACAGGAGAAAAAAAATAATAGCTTTGTGAAATTTCATTTAATCTATAATATTTCTCAAAACAAAACAAATTCTTATAAACTAGTTTGCCTTCTGAAAATCAACTCTGATTTATTTAACATATATTGAGAATTAAAGTAGATGACAGGAATTTCTCCTAAATCACAATAGTTATCTTAATCTCGCCTAGAACAAATAAAAATTCCACTTAAGTAGAACCCAAATGTTCATAACAAATTTTCAGAAAATGTAACAAAATAATTAAATGTGGGAGAAGACATCTTTTCAATTCAGAAAACAAGTATTTTAATAACAGAAAAATCTCAGGTATATTGTATACTTTATACACATTCAGGGCAATTTCTGAGAAAACACTTTTGCTATTACAATTCTCTACATGTTATGAAACTATCCATATATCACAGGTGACAGGAAAATATGGATGGTTGTACATAAACTATATAATATGTAGAAAAAAATCCCAACTCATAATAGATTACTTTACTAAAAGTTTCACTGGTCAGTGATAAAATGAAAAATACATCAAAATCAACCCAAAGAGTTATCTTTGATATAAAACTAAGTTTTGTAAGCTCTAAGTCCTTACTTTGTCCTCAGGGTTCCAATGGAGTTTCTGTACTAAATCAGTGCCAAAATCACCACTGTATAAAATTGATGAGCAAGTCAGCACTATAAAAAAATAAGTCAAGGAAGAATCTCAGAGAAAACCTGTAAGTTTAAATTACAAAACAAAAATCATTTTGAAGGTCCAAAAAGGTAACTCATACATTTGCTGCCAAAGTTCAAACTAAATTTCTTAAAGATTGAATGTCACATAGCAGTAGTAAAATTCAAAAAGTGCCCAGAGGATCACCGCAAAATGATTCTCATAGTAAATCCCTTTCCTCTTTGCTCAGAAACTATAATTTTATCATAAACTTCTACTTGATATTTATAGGGAGGGCATTCTTCATTTCTTTAAAGTGAGTATGATTGAGCTAAATATTATCTTAATTTTTTGGCTCAGTTACTGAATTTTATGTTTCCAGTCCTTTGTTTGGGGTTAATAACCTAAGACTTCCTCCCACAAAATAAAAAACAAAATTGTTTACATTGTATATCAATAGTGTTCACTTAAATTTTGTTATTCAATCCCCTTCCAAGTGTAGCTACACTTTACAGTGAAGGATACTGCTAAATGCACTTACTCCACACCAAATAACCAACAGTAGTCTGATCCAGAAGACTTGTTTGCCATGAATTTTAGGCTGCATTTGGTAGGAAAGGATGGTCTGAACAAACATATATAATGAGCCCATACCAAAGGTGAGCACAGCTCCACTGACATGTGCAAAAAAAAGCGTTGTTTTCTAAGAGGTAGATAAAAAAATAATAAATCAATAAAGGAAACTCAGAATACATTGGCAATCCAATATTTAAAAGCACAAGCCAGAGATTTCAATAGGACATTCACTGAGTGGAGAAGCTCTGCAGATTTGACAACAAATTTCCTAAAAGAATTTTCTTTTAATATTCAACATGAACCTGAAGATTATAGTAAAATCAAATGATTTCCTATACTACCACTGAAAATATGATAGTAATTACTTACTCGTTCTTTTACTCATTTAATAATGTTTACTGGGTGCTTATTAGGTGCCATGTACTAATTAAGTCCTCAGATGCCTAAGTGAAAAAAGCAGACACAATCCAGTCCTCACAGACTTTATGTTCTAGTGAGGGTACCCAAACAATAAATAATAAATTTTAGAAATAAGGAAACTCCATAGTATGTTACCTGGTGATAAGGATAATAGAGTAGCTCAAGAAAAGGATTAAGATGGCTGGTAATGTTGGGGGTGGGGAATTTTTATTTAAATTCAGTTTAAATTTAAATGTATTTTAAGGGCTCAAGAAATTAAAATATTCTCCTCTGGCCCTATGCAACAGGGAATACTATAAATTATAATTTTTTCTCCTTCTTATAGTTATCTGCTTATATTTTATTTTTTTATTTTTTTATTTTTTATTTTTACAGACTGCATTTTGATTCATTGTACACAAATGGGGTACATCATTTCGTTTCTATGGTTGTGCACAATGTAGCTTCATACCATTCATGTAATCATACATGTACATGTACACTTTACTTTAAAAAGACAACAGTGGCTCTCCACAATTCTATAATCAAAAGATTTTTCATTGAATTGATCTGTTTTTCTAAACTGGTGTCATTTATATTTCCTTTGTTCAAAAAGATCCAGTATAGTACTTGGTACAGAAAATAATTAATAACTAAGATAACAAAAGAAAAGGGGTTGGAGCTTAGTTCTCCTGTTTTATAATCAACTGTACTAATACACGAACACAGAGTTCAATTCTCTTAGTTGAAGGTAAGAGAAGATTCTTAGTATAAAGAAATAGGAGATTATAAATTATTTGCCAAGAGCACTGCCTTTCTTTTGGAGAGAGAGAAAGGACTATTTTTATGTGGTTTTGGGAGTTATATATTGATGAAGCTAAGTATAGATATAGCCTAATCAATGTCAGAACATAGTTCCTCAACAAAATCCTATGAGGTGAAAAGTAAAAATAAAGAATGGAGAGTAATAATTGAAATGGGCGTACATAAAACCGGTTTTAATGGCAATTTTTCTGCTTAATACATTTAGTTTCATCATTTTTAGAGATGAAGGAAATATAAGGTAAGATCTTGAGATTATGAATATTTCAATGGAATGCAAAAGGTTCTGGCAATTAGTTGACCCTACAGGAATCAGGGTACAGCCTACAGGAGTAAGCTTTTATTTGGCTTTGACTAGGCTATGTTACAGAGCAAACTTATGTAATGATAGAAGTTATACAGAGGAACAGAAATTAACTTATAGAAAAATTATAATAATCAAATAATCCCTAACCATAGAAATGCAAATTATGTCCTGCTGAATACAATTGACTATCACCCTGTGAATTATGACCAATTTTGCTAATTTTGCATACATTTCTAAATTCATTCCCACATTCTCTAACTACAAATTCTATTACTATTCTTTTGAACTGGTTTATAATATCTGTTGTTTCCCTCAGTAATTAATAAATTCAATAAAATTTTGACACATGTACAAAAGGCATGATTTTATCCCTTTAAAATTGTATCCTTTAACAAAACAACTCAAAATTTTATCTTTTGATGAAATAAAGGCAAACAAGAAATTATAGATGTATGGTCAAGAACAAATTTTAGACAGAACTTATATGTTACATGTAAGTAATCTATAATCTTTACCTAAAAGCAGTTAATAAAACTTAGGAACTAATTTTCCACTTACTTAATCTTTCCAAAGTCTCTCTGGGAAGGGAAAATATCACATGCTGACCAAGGTATAAATTAGAGTTACGCTGTCACAAACCAAAAAAGACCCCAAATTATTTGCAATCACCAGAAATTGGGAACAGATGTTCCCTGAGTGCCCAAGAGAGAACCAACCCTACCAACACTTTGATTTTTAGTCTTCCAGCCTCCTTCCAACTTTGAAAATAAATTTATCTTGAACTACCCAGTTTGTACTATTTTGTTATGATAGCCCTAGGAAACTAACATATTTCTGCTTATTAATCCCTTCTATGGGGCTGGAGATGTGGCTCAGTGGTAGCACACTTGCCTGGCATGTGTGAGGCCCTGGGTTCGATCCTCAGCACCACATATAAATAAATAAATAAATAAAATAAAAGGTCCATTGACAACTAAAAAATATTTTTAGAAAATAGTAATCCCTTCTAATTTTCTGGAGTATAAATTTCCTAGAAGGTAAAAATTCCTCTGTGGGCACTGAGAACACTTAACCATGTATTCATTTTGTTGAACATTGTGTATATATTTGTTTTCAAAATATTTAATCTTTAAGTCACATTTTACAAATACTGTACTACAGTAATTATTAGGCATCTCTTAAAATGAAAGCAGCCATAGTAGTAAAAAAGTTTTTCTTTTTTTTCCAACCTGCTTAGTTGGAAAAAACCTTTGGCCTCTCTCAATAAGTTCCTAAATAATTAATCAGAGTGTATTTGTGCTAAGTACTACTGTTAGGTGCTAGAGATGCGAAGGTAATTAAAACCACTGCTCTTAAAATTAATGAAGAAATATTAGCAATCAAAAAATTCAATAAATTTAAATAAACACTGATATAAAATTAGGCTGTAATAAGAGCTATGAAGAATCAGTTTTCAGAAGCTTAGAGAATACACATGGAAGAAGAAAACTCAAAATATTCTACAGTGGGAACTGATACGGTGTACACTGAGATCTTAGGATGCCTAAATTTTTTAGGCTCGGGGTTGTCACATGCCTGATAGCACATGAAAAAAGAGTTAAATAAACCTGTCTTATTTAAGGAACCAAAAATAGGCTAGCATTATATATACCAGAGACTCTAAGAACAAAAATGATGAGGTTAGACAAAACTGAGATTATATTAAGACCTTTGGAGTTAAATAATTAATTGGTCAAATTATTTTTCCTCTCTTGATTCTATCTTTTCTCATGTATTTTTTGAACCTGTAAAACTTTAAGCAAGAGTACAATAAAAACAGTGAGACTGATACACATTTCCAAAGCATCACTTTGGCTATAATATCAAGACCTGATTAAAGGAAAATAAGAATGACTATAGAGGAAGCACTGAGAAGGCTATGGCAGTAGTTTGGATGAGAGACAATGAAATCTAAATTGATTAAAAAGGAGATGGTAGGGAAGGTGTTGTGGTTTAGCTAGCAAGTGTCCCCCAAAGCTCATGTGTGATTCAAAGTAAAACTATTCAGAGGTGAAATGATTGGGTTATGAAAGCCTTAACCCAATCAGTGAATTAATCCCCTGAGGGAGATTAACTGAGTGGTAACTGAAGGCAGGTAGAGTGTGGCTGGAGGAGGTGGGTATTGGGGGCATGCCTTTGGGGTATATATTTTATATATCTCTTTCCTTTCTGATGATAATGTGAGCTGCTTCCCTCCACCACACTCTTCTGCCCTGATGTTTTGCTTTACCTCAAGCCTCAAGGAATGGAGTCAACTGTCTATGGATTGAGACCTCTGGAACCGTAAGCTCCCAAATAAACTATTCCTCCTCTAAAATTGTTCTTCTCAGGTCGTTTTGTCACAGCAATGAAAAAGCTGACTAAAAGAGAGGGGAACAGGTGGAAATAGAGATGCAGATGCACACAAAATATTTAATAGATAAAACAAGCAGGTTCTTAATCTATTTAAAGTACAGTGCTGGACTCTCGTTCAAGTGAAGCTACAGACATAGTTCAAATATAATTTTTCCTGTGTAAATCAACTAGTTTATCTCTGCAAAAGAAAAGGGGAAGGAGGAGGCAATGCAGTCACCACTATTCATAAGTAGGAAAAGTTTCTATTACAGAGGAAGGTGAGCTATTAGACATCTAGATAATGCTGCAGGGTCTGCTGATGAACTGGGCCAGCAAATCCAACAGTGAAAGATGAAGAGGACATTCAACAGGGCCAAAGTTTCGTGAAGAGATGTAATCAAGAGAGAAAGAGGAATCTGATATAAAATTATAATTAATTTAATTTAATTTAATGACAACTATAGCAATGAATCACTAGCCATGCCTTAAAAGTTCCCCCAAACTTTTTGTGTTTGGGTGGTGGGTAATGAGAAAAGAGCCCAGGGCTTCATTGACCCCAGGCAAGCACTATACCACTGAGCTACATCTCCAGCCCCTTTCTAAAATTTTGTTTTGAGACAGGGTATCACTAAGCTGACCAGGCTGGTCTTGTACTTGCCATTTTCCAACCTCAATCTCCCTAACTGCTGGGATTACAGATTTGTACCACTGTGCCCAGTTCCCAAAAAATTTTTTAAACAGAACTAAAAAACCGATGAAAAAAGACAGGACTCTATTTACATCGCAGATAGCTAACTAGCTGTCCACCAAAAATTTTATTCCCCTTTCATACATAGTACAGCATTGCTTCTGGACATTAATGCCCAGCAAACTACATTTTCCAGCTATCTCCTACTCTCTAACCCCCACTTCTAGCAAATGGAAGTCTGTAAAATGATGAGAGTCACCATAAGGTAGCAAGGAATTTTTTCCTGACCCAATAATACTCTGAACTTTCTTCTCAACTAGGTCTAATATCTGGGGTTCCATGTTTATCTCTGCAATCCAATTTTAGCAAAAGTCCTGCCTAAGTCAATTTACCTACAATGCCCCATCTTAAACATCTGATCATCCCAATCAGGTTCCTCAATCTCCACAACCCCTCAAATGATGTCTAATCATGCTTGCCTGCCTTTAGCAAGAATCCTGTTAGGTGAGTTTAGCCAGAATTCCTCCTTATCTGATAATTCTTCTCAGAATTTTCCATTCATTGCCCACCACTCTGCTTCCTGGCTATAAATCCCATTTTTCTTTGTATTTAGAGGTGAACCCAATTTCTTCCCACTACTGCAAAATCTCACTGTAGTCCCTTCACCTATCAAGATGGCCCTAAAGAAAAGTCTACCTTACCCATTCTTTAAAAAGCTTCACTGAATAATTTTTTTTAACATAGGCTGAAGTTTTTAAGAAGCAGGTATGAATTTTGCCATCTCCTTTACTGTTTCAGCCAGAAAGCTGCTGAAGACAGTGAGACCCCAGGGCATGACAAAGCCCAAAGATGGACATAGGTTGGGCTTTAAATTACTGTGGGAGAAAAGCCACCTGACAATCAAAAAAAAAAAAAAAATACTGCGTTGAATTCATATGTGTAAGAAATAGACTGCTACTGTGATAAGCCATTGAAAATTCGGACTTTGTTATAGCAGCCAGCATTACCTTAATGTCCATGTGGACTATGCTTACAGAGCTTATTACAGGTAAACCATCCCTAATCTAAAAACTAGAAATCTGAAATGCTACAAAAATCCAAAAATTTTTAAAGATTGCAGAGAGATTAATCAAAATGTACCACATACCAAGCAAGTAGCCAATATTACTAACGACTCCTCTGAAGAGCATCAACAGACAGGAATGTGGAGAGTTTACAAATAGTCATGTGCCACATAGGTGTTTCCATCAATAAGGGACCGAATATATATATGGTTGTTCCATAAAATTAGATTACCTACTGACATCTTAGTTTGTATAAGTACAATCTATGTTTGCACAACAAAACTGTCCATCAAAATATTTCTCAAAAAGCACCCCACTGTCAAACTTCACATGAGTGTATTTGGTGAAGCTGATTTTTACTATTAGGAATATTGCTAATACTAGTAACTATTATTACTAATACTAATATTAGCAATAATAGTAATATTAGAAATTTCCCAAGAAAAAGCTAGAAAAGCCACAGATCCTCCCTCACTTCCTTTCAGGGTTAGGCACCTAAGAATGGGAAGGTAACCAATGGAAACATCCAAACAAGTATACATAACAGGAAAATGATTGTAACTTATCAAGCATACGAAAAACAAAACAATCAGTGTTTAAATCTCTGATTGTGTCACTTATAGCAATTCTCTGGTCTTGAAACAATATCCAATTATGTAGTAATAAAAAGGCTAATTAGCTGTCCTGTGGACTCTTAAAAAAAAGAATAATGTATATTTTTTTGATTATTGCATTTGAATTTTTCTAATTGTGAAAGTAGCTATTTCTGAGAGTCAAACAACATAAGGCAGTAGATTTCATTTTATTAAGGTAAAGAAACAATAACAGCATATAACTGAATGTTTCAAGCTTCTTTTTTAAACATGTATAATTAGGTACTTCAGGAAAATACCTATGCTGGGCTAAAACACAAACCTGGAAATTTGCCACAAGAGAAAGTCCTAAACAACTCAGTATTCCAAGTACAAGGCCAGCCTTGTTTAACTTGATGATAATGTTCTCTTCAGGACTCAGGGCATGAACTTGCTTATAACGAACATAAATGGTAGCAATGCCTGGGAAGAGATAATCCGAAAAACAACAAAGTAATAAATAACCAGGGAATAAAGTTGCCAGTGAAGAGTTCACAAAGGTCACTGCTATCCAGAAGTACAGATTTTCCTTTCAAAGTTAATCTGAGAGAAGAACAACAACAAAAAAAAGCTGTAGATTTTAAGAACTAATTTTAAGGCTGCATCATAGAACTACTGTTATCTCTGTGTGTCTTAGCAAGTTGTTTGTCTTCTGTTTGTCTCATATCTACAAATATTTAGTATAAAACTCAAGAGATGTGTGATGTCTAAGAGCTATATAAAACACAAAATATCTTCATGATTAGCACTAAAAGTAACTTGCTCTAGAATTTGAATGAAATAAGCACAGGAAAAAAATCCAAAAGCTTATATGCCTCATTCTCATATCATTTTATTTCAAATTACTACAACTTGGCTCAATCAGATATAACATTCAAATTATACAGGAAAAAAGCCCACTTTCCATACTTACTTGTCAAGAAAGGGTCAAATCAAACTTTCCACTGCAAAAGTATTGCCAAAAAACTCAAAAACATACCAAAGATATGCTTTAATAGACATGTTTCTGAAGAGTTCAGCTATAAAATGAATTTCCATAAACTGAATCATTTTCCTCACTTCTGTTTTTTGACACAAGCAATAAATACCACATAAATGAATGCAAATATTTAAAACAATCATATTTGAAGAAAGTATATTTCAGTAAATCAATAAAATTTTGGTTCAAAAAACATGTCCTCAATTATAATGATAAAATAACACAATTGTGTTTGAGGAAGAAAATAGCAACTACTATTAAGTTTGATTGATAAAAGTCTTCTCATTACTTACATAAAACTGCAGCAATATTTAACATCGCCCCAAATAGGCATTTTTCTGGAGCTACTGTACCAGTGTCACTGAAAGAAAAAAAGAAAATGTGAATTTCTCACACTACATGTTTTAGCCAGCTTTCATTGCTGCAACAAAATACCTGAGATTAACAACTTAAAGAAGAAATGATTTATTTCAACTCACAATTTCAAAGGGTTATGTCCAGTTATTTGGCTCCATTGTTTCTGGGCCTGTGGAGAGGTAGTACTTCATGGTGAGCAGAGTGTTGCAAAGCAAAGCTGCTCACCTCAAGGAGGTCAGGAAAGAGAAGGGGGCAGAGAGAGAAAGGGGCCAGGGACAAGATATATCCCCAAGGGCATTCCCTCAGGGAAGGACCTACAATTCAACCAGGCCCCACCTCCTACAAATTCCACCACCTCCAAATAGTTCATTCAGTTACAAGTCCATCAATGGACTAATCCATTGATCATGTCAGAGCCCTCACGATCCAATTTCTTCCCCAAAGTCCCACCTCTGAACATTGCTACACTGATGATCAAGCCTTCAACACATGCAATTTTGGGTGACATTCCAGATCCAAACCATAACACTAGATATATGTGTGTATTTCCTCTAAGGAATAAGTAGTAACAAGAGTTACTTCAAACCCTTTACCTTTTAAAAACCCATGAACTCAACTTCTATCACTTTATACAGAGAACATGATAATTTGAGCTTACATTTACCCACTTTTCTTTTTTAACATCATTTAAGATTTCCTTCCACATAACAGAAATAAACATAAACTGATTTTTTAAAAAGCTACTCATTATTTTCAGACTGTGTTGCTGACTTACCATGAATCAAGCACATGCATTTATCTGTCTCATCTGAATATTCCCTGAATACCATAGGCCCTTTCACAACTCTTGCCTTTTTGCACCTATTGTTGACTTTGACTGAAATTTAATTAATACTCGTTCAATTAAAAAAGTTGATCAAGTGGGGCACAGGGGCACATGCCTGTAATCCTAAAATTCAGGGGGCTGAGGCAGAAAGATCAAAAGTTCAAGGGCGGCCTCAGCAACTTAGGAGGCCCCCAGTGAGACCCTGTCTCAAAAACATGCCCTGTGGGCATGTTGAAGCCAAGGATGTTTTACCCTTGAGCCAATCCCCAGTACGAAAAGAAAAAAAAAAGTTTATCAAGTACTTACCATTAGCCAGACATCATTTCTGAGACTAGACTATCGAGGGAAGTGAAATAGAAGTCCCTGGCCTTTTGAAGCATATATTCAAGACCAATTATGAGGTCTCTCTACTCTACAGCCTTGAACCACTCCTCCAGGAAAGTAACAAAACATTTTGTCCAGGTTTCTATCAGAATGACTTGCCACACCACATTGCAATATATCTGTTTACATGCTTGTCCCTTAGGGGCACTGTGCAATACTCAGACCCAGACAGAAAATACACTATTTACTAACTGTAGGACTTTGAGCACATTCTTTTATCTCCCTATGACCATTCTTTCATTTGCAAAATGGAGCTGTTTATTCACTCTCAGCCTTGTTAGCTCAATATCAAAATGAAAAGAAATATTCTCTAATGCTCATAAAGTATCTATCTAGCAGAGAAGAGACATCCATTCAATATTAGTACCTTTTTGTTCCCTCAAACTATTACAGGGATTAAAAGGACAGTCTTTGACCTTGAAGTATTATAGGAAAGAGATAATCAATATCTCAGCTAAGACAATGCACTAGAAATAAAAAAGAAATGGAAAGTTATGTTTGGCAAGAAATCAGCAAGATTTGGCAGAATCAGTAAGATTTTATGAATGTTTAGGTTAGAAGTTTAAGAAAAGGAAAGCAGCAAACAAAAATTCTAAGCATTGCTCCTTTAACTCTATAACTATGAACTTTTCTCTTTAAAAAAAAAAAAAAAATCTACAATGGCTGGGGACGAAGCTCAGTGGTAGAGCACTTGCCTAGTATGCTCGAGGCCCTGGGTTCAATCCCCCAGTACTGTCAAAAAATAAAATAATGTATTTATAAAGAAATAACTGTAAAATAATAAAATGTATCTTTCACACGCAAGAGATTTTATTACTCTTTGGCCATCTTTAGGAATAGGAGTTATAGTATCTCTTTGTTCCCCCTATTTTTCAAATTTTCCAAAATTATATCTGTGTTATAATCAGAAAACAAAATCAATAATTTTAACAGATACTCCTATTTTAGACTAGGTCATAAGCAAGAAATACCATGTACTTCTAAGAAGGCTGACTCAAGTAGATATGTTTCTAAAACAGTATGGGAACAACTGGCTAACACTAAAAAGAGCCACGTGAACCAAAGGGGAAAAAAAGCAGAAGTGAACTTGCAACAATGTTTGCCTGTAAGGGCAATTTACATTCAGTTCTGACCTTTGGGGCTGTGACAACTAAACCTTTTGAATAGGATCTACTAACTAAAAGGAACTTTGCATACTATCTATCTTAAGTATTTTGTAGATGAAGGAAATGAGCCTAGGAGAAGTAAAAATAAGCACTAGAGTTTAAATATCTTAAATTTAAATCTTAAAATGTTGGAGAAAGATTCCAAAGTAACACTAAGTTCATCTGCAGAAAAAATTTAAAAAGCAGAAGAGAATGGAGAGAAAAGGAAGTGTCCAGGGTACAAATAGAAAGTCACATGGAATACCATCAGAGAACTAAAACTCTCAAAAAGAACTCAGTGGCCTCCTAAATGACTTAAACCTCCTTTAAATTCAAAAAAGACAAGTTCTCAGAAAGGAAAATAAAAATACTGAAAGGCCCTCATGAATCTTAAATATATACCTTCTCTAGGAGCTACTAAAGAATGGTCTAGTTCCTTAGGCCAGGTGTATCTCTAACACAGTGGTAGTTATCAATCAAATTATTCCTAGAATTTAGAAACTTAAATTATAAAATTTGGTGGTTTGGTAAGTAGTCTCAAAGTGTATCCAATTTGCTTTTATAATTTGTTTGATACCTTGCCATTGTAGAAATAACAAATGTAGATGGTAATGCCCAGATCTTTCCTTGACATTTTAAAAAGAAAAAACTGAACATTCTGTTTATCAACCTTTAAAAGTTTGCTTTTTTGTATTGGAAAGGTTATTTTTCAGAAGGTAAACAAATGAATAAATGAAACAACCATAACAAACACAAAGTAAATAACACCAAAGTAACAGGGCCAACTGATCATGAACTGAAACTTCTAAAACCATGCATCAAAAACCTATTTCCTTTATAAGCTGATTCAGTATTTTTTACAGCAACAAAAGGTGACAATATATCTTCTTTCCTCAAGTGAGGACAACATTTCCTATCTACCTCATATGCATGTTGTAAAGATTTAATTATCTAAGACATGAAGAATGCTTAAAATGTTACCTTAACACAGTAAACAGATGAATAAATTTTTGTTATGACTACCACCTTTTCCTATTATTACTGTCATTTGTTTGCAGCATTTTTGAATTTTAAGGGAAGAATAATTCCAATTCTGAGGTTCTGAGACAACCTCAAATGCTTACTTAGAAGACAAGGCATGAATTCATTAATCAATTCACTGACTGAATCTTATCCCATTCTCTCCACATTTCTCTATCACATAGAAAAAGCCAAATACAAGTTTCAGTTTACATTCCCTTTGTTGTTGAATGCCAACATAAAAATAAGAATTTTAAAATGCTGACATAAAATGTCAGTGCCAATGCAAAATATGAAAGAGACATAAAGATTCTTCAATACAGGCCCAGCATGGTGTTGCATCCCTATAATCCCAGCTATTCAGGAACCTGAAGCAAGAGGATCACAAGTTCAAGGCCAGCTTGGGCAACCTAGGAAGACCCTGCCTCAAAAAAAAAAAAAAAAAAAAAAAAAAAAAACAAGATTCTCCTACACAAAGAATACATTTCACTGACCTGATGTAAGGCAAGGCAGGGTCCACGTGGTGGAGTGTTACTGCAGTAATGTATGAAAATATGAAAGCAGCAGATGTCCAAATTACAAGGGCTGAGGGAAGGAAACTGAGGCCTTGCTGAAACCACCACATTTCAAACGGATTGTCTGAAGTAGAAAAACAAATTAAAAAAGATAATTCATAAGTTTCCTCCACTCTACTTTAGCCATCTATTCCTATGACCTTGTCCTTGTCACCCTGAGATGTTCCCTTCTAAAAGCATCCCACACACCATCCCAATACCTGCTCTTCTTTGCTTTTTCAGTAAATAGAACCAAAAATTCACCCACTTGCCATTGCCAGAAACTTACTTTCTTTCCCATTTTGCCACACATAACCAAGTACTGCTTATTCCCCTAAGTTTCTTCTCTCCACCTTTACATACATTACTCAACCTAAACCATTATCATATTTAGCCAGATGATTATCATTAACTCTCTGTAGAGTCCCTGTGATATTGGTAAGTACCTATAATCATCCTTCTGTATACTTCGGGGAATTGGTTCCAGGACACCTCAGATAGAAAAATCTGCAGATGCTAAAATCCCTTATATAAAATGGCATAGTATCTACATATACAACTTATGCACTTTCCCCCATATACTTTAAATATAATTTCTAGATTACTTATAATACCTAACACAATATAAATGTTATGTAAATAATTGTTATATACTATATTATTTAGGGAATAATGACAAGAAAAAGTTGGCTGATGTTCAGTACACATTAAGTTTTTTTCCTAATATTTTCAATACACACTTGGTTGAATCAGCAGATGCAGAACCCAGGGATGCATAGGGCCAATATATTAGGTCTTCATCTGTTTCCTGGCAAAAAGTTCCTAAAATCCTTGGAACCTCTGGCATGGTCTTTTATATGCTAATGAGATAACTGGGGGTTGGCAGTCTCTTGGTAGCTTCAGGATGGGGACTGAGCACAGGAAAAATAACAGCATGCTTAAAGTGCTGGGATTTGCCGTAATCCCTGTGGCTCAAGAGGCTGAGAAAGGAGGATGGCAAATTCAAGTTCAGCCTTAGCTACTTAGGAAGGCGTTAAGCAACTTTTTGAGGCCCTTTCTCAAAACAAACAAACAAATAAGGGCTGAAGACATAGCTCAGTGGTAAACTGTCCCTGGGTTAAATTCCCAGTAATTACCCCTCCCCCCAAAAAAGCTAGGATTTTCAGCCCCATACCACCCCACCTCCAAGGAGGGAAGAGGGACTGAAGGTTTAAACTGATGACCAATGATTAATTTTTAATCAGTTATGCATTATGCATATATAATTAAACTTCTGTAAAAACAAAAGGACTGGGTATGGAGAACATGTAGATTGAGGTTCCTGGAGGGTAGGAGTCCAGGGAGGTCATGATAGCTCCTTGGCACTCCCCACATGCCTTACTATATGCATTATCTTTAGCTGCATCCTTTGTAATATCCTTTATAAAATAAATTTAGTCACTCTAGAAAATTATTTGAACTCAAGAGGGATCCTAGGAATCCCCATTTATAAGCTGGTTAGTGAGAAGCACAAGTAAAATAACTTGGGTCTTATGATTGGCACTGGGAATGGAAGCAGTCTTGGGCTGAGCACTCAACCTGTGGGACCTGATACTATCCTCTCGTAGATAATACTAGAATTAATTGAATCAAATAGTATTCATGTGTTTTCTTCTGCAGAACTGATTGGCTGTTCTGGGGAGAAATTCCTTCATACTTCTTGGTGACCAGAGAAGTAGTCTGTGTTGATTATTGGGTTTTCTACACCACTCTGTCCTCCACCAGTCTTAAGCATAACCAATCTAGATGCCACTCTAAAACCAGAGTAACCCCTCTAATTCTAAAATAGCAATCTGACCAGCTTACTCTCCTACAAAGAATTCTTCCATGGTTACCCTAAGTTCTAACAAATTATCTCTTATTTTAATGTGGTCCATAAGGTCCTTGCATCATCTACTCTCTACTTACTTTCTGTATTTACCTCTAGCTATTCTTTGTTCATAATTCCTTGCTCTAACCATCATCATCTTTATTACTCCCTATAAAAGCTCTTAGTGTTTACTATGTGTTAGTATGTGTAGTAATGTTACTAAGCATGTTAAATACATGATTCCATTTATTCCTCTCAATAAAATTAGAGAGGTTAAGAGAACTGTCTGAGGCCGTAGGCTGGAATATGATAAGAGACAGGACTCAAACTCAAGGAATTTGATTCTTGAGTTTGTACCATCAAAATGTTACACCGCCATAGCAAACTTCTTATAGATCTTCAAATGTGCCAATATGCACACTTTCAGACCTTCGTGCATATTGTTGTGTATACGACTCAACCACAATGCTATTGCCTCTGCCAAATACCTACCTAGTTAATTTCACAAATTTTTCAGGTCTCAATCCTTCTGGCTCCAGCTGAATGTGTTTGCTATTCCCAGCTGCACCCTGTCCTTCCCCAGTCAGGACACTCATCACACTTAAAAGTCACTTCCTTATTTGGTTTTATCTTCCTCACTAAACTTTAAGTTCAGTGAGGGCAGGAAACTGTTTTTTTGTTTTGTTTTGTTTTGTGTTTTCCCACCATTATATTTCCAGTCTCTACTTGAAGGAGAAAAAAAGAGGACCTAAACACACATATGGCACACATCACTTTCTCCCTTAAATTTCAGACTGAAGATGTTATGTAAAAATGAGCTAATAACATGAATTAGAAAACATAACAACTTCATGTATTTAATTTGTTTAAACTTTAAATATATAGAAATACTTTTCAATTATAAGAAATTGCCCTTATGTATCTGAGAATTATTTGGAGAACCTAAAAAAATTTTAGTATTTCCCATGAACTTTGTATATTCTTACTGCCCCGATTCTCCTTAATCCTCCACTGTGCTCAGTTTCCTCATTTCAGCCTGACTTCCCAAATAATGAAATCTCAGTCATTGTGACTTGCACATGACATTCATTCTGATTATCTGACTTGCTATCAAAAGGAACATTTACAACTTGCTAAATAAGTTTCTTTCCTTTCCTTTATCCCTAAAGTCATCATTATAGGCTTGATAAAAGGACAGACAAGACATCCCATTACTTCTTTCCTTCATCAGTTTAGTTAATCATAGCAATTCCTTGCCAGGAAGCCATAGGTGCTTTCTCCAGCACAGGTTTTGGGGACAATAATTCTCAATTTTTACAGAATTTGAATCACTGCTAAAGCCTGTCACTTTTCTTCTTCCATCTCTTTAAATGCTATTTTAGTTTCTGTTTCTGATAATTCTCATCTAAAGTCCTTAGAAATTTAAGAACTACCATGTGAATGGTGCCTGCTTAAGCTGCGTACTTGGGAGTTCACCAGGATGGATATCTATCTTGGTAGGAAGCAGAGAGAGCCCATTACTTGTCACTAGTTGTGCTTTATTTTACTGTCAAATGCACCCAATGGAGTCATGTTGCTAGTACGCCATTCCAACTTCAGCTCCCAGTTTGACTACCCTAAGGATTATGTGATTTATAAATCATTTAGATATTTTGGTAAAAGGAATTTTCCAAATATTTAGTCCACCACACTGGGAGAAATAAAACTTCCTCCATACTTCATTGTTTTTACATGTCTACATCTTTCCTTCAAAACAGCTCAAATGCTGTCTTTCACATATAAGCATTCCCTTCTTCTGAGATCATTTGATTTGCACATCTCCTACGACTCTTTTTTTCTATAGTATGAACATTTAGGAGTGTGCCTTAAGTGAGTAAAATCCTTGCAGAGGGACTCCACTTATCCACCTAATCATGGCAGAGGGTCTTGCCCACAGTAATCACTCAATATTTGTTGAATAAACAAATACCAAAAACCAAATCCTCTTAATTCTAAAAACTGTTCATGGTTTTTATACTTTAATAAGCAGCATTACCATTTTTTCCAGGTTATCAAGACACTTAAGACTTCTGAGTAACCTTAGGCTATCTCTTCAAAGCCCTCACATACTGTCCTTTAGTGATAACAATTTTATCTCCACAAGTCATTTATAAAAACTCACTATGTACACTGTAACCACTTGATTCACATTCTCAATTATCTTGACCTGCTTTTCTTCCCTTCCACCCATTCTATTTGTATTGCCAAATTTACATTTCTAAAGCCAGACTAGGTAGCACATGACTGTAATCCCAGCAGCTCAGGAGGCTGAAGCAGGAGGATTTCAAGTTCAAAGCTAGCCTTGGCAACTTAGGGAGACCCTTGGCAAGTTATGGGGTCCTCACTAACTTAGTGAGACCTGGTCTCAAAAAAAAATTTCTTTTTAGTTAAAAAATAAATAAGCAAAGGGCTGGAGATGTGGTTCAATGGTTAAGAACCCCTGGGTTTTCCCTGTTCCCCCCCCCAAAAAAAATTATAAAGTATTCCTCTGATCAAAAAAAATTTTTTTAATAAAATTGTGTGCATGTGGGCAATCTTCATAACTTCTCTAAACCAGTTTCTCCTTCAAAAAATGGGAATATTATCAGCACAAACTACACTGTCCATATAGCAGCCAATAGGTACATGTAGCTAATTAAATTAAAAATTCAACTGATTAAGTAAATTAAAATTTTTTATTCCTCTTATTACCCTAGCTACATCTCAGATACTCAAAGCTACATGTGCCTAGCAGTTGCCAACAGTACAGCAAAAATACAGAACATTTCCTTATTAACAGTGCTGGGTACTTATTAACAGTGGTTGCACCAATAGCATAAAGAAACAACCTAACACACTGCTGATGCACAATAAATAGTAGCTTTAGTAGCTGTGATGGCATATGCCTATAATCCCAGGGATTAGGAGGCTAAAACAGGAGGGTCCCAAGTTCAAGGTCCCAAGTTCTAAAACTTGGCAAGACCCTGTCTCAAAATAAAAAATAAAAAGGACTGGGGATGTATCTCAGTGGTAAAGTACTCCCAAGTTCAATCCCTAGTACCAAAAAATATATGTAAAGTGTCCCTGGCTTCAATCCCCAGTAGCAAAAAATAAATAGTAGTTTTTTGGTATTATTTGTTAAATAGCCTCAATAAATAGTTGCTTCATTGAGATTTATTCAAGGACTACATGAAATAATACATGTAGGGTACTATCATAAGTAGTCAATAAATATTTGTTCCTTTTATAGATCATGAAAGATAATTTACCTGTTTTACAAGTTCACAAAATTGTAGTCTTCAGAACTGCCCAAATTTGCACCTTTTGTAAATCCTGAAAACTATATACAAAGAAAATAAGAAGTTATTGTTTTAATCTACATAATTTTTAAACAGTACAATTTTAGGCCAACATACCCATAACTGTTCATGGAAAAACACTAGGCTATAATATTAATAGGTCATTTTTCTTTAAAGAGTTGATACTTGAATTTTTTTATAATGGTGTGAAATATATGAAATCAAATAATGTTTTAAATCTAGGATATCAACTTCTGTAACCTCTGTTATACCAGACACCATTCTCTGGCCTCAAAAAGGATAAAAGAAAA
Source organism: Sciurus carolinensis (assembly GCF_902686445.1). Classification (NCBI taxonomy): domain Eukaryota; kingdom Metazoa; phylum Chordata; class Mammalia; order Rodentia; family Sciuridae; genus Sciurus; species Sciurus carolinensis. Next base: position 110,188,862 of record NC_062213.1, on the reverse strand, counting down.
AGATAAAGGTTTCCTCCTATAGAGAGAAAGATAAAAAAAATAGGGAAGAGTGATAGTTTATTATTAAGCAAAATAAAACATTAACTAGTTACTGAAATGCAATGTAAAGAACACAGTTGTGAGAACAGATTTATCTGAGTGCAAAACCTACCATTACCACTTTCCAGCTGTGTGACTTCAGGAAAGTTACTTAACTTCTGAGTTACAGTATTCTAATTTGTGACATAGTCAAACCCTCAAAGGGTTGTTTCTTAGAGTGGGGCAGAGTAAGCACAAAATGGTACAGTTGATTTATTAATTTAGTAGAATCTTGTACATGAATACATGAATCATCTTGTATTCCTACCTCCTTAGGCCATGAAGGCTCTAGTGGTTTAAACTGATAATTTAGAGGAGAGGCAGGGATTTAAATGGTTTACCACCCTGCCAATGAAAAGTGAAAAATTTAAGTGCACAGACTAGGTGAGGAAAAGTATGAATTGTTTCTGTATTTTTACCTTGGAAAGCTGAAAGCATGACCAGTAATTCCCAACTAAGCAAAATTAGAATTTTAATGGTTAATGATTGCAGAAACACTTTAAAATACTTGAAAAAATGCAGTAATAAATTTTACCTAGCCGTCTAGCAGAATGTTCTTGAATCTCTCACCTATCTTTTCTGCTTTCTCTGAAGCTCCACCTATCAGAACTACAGTTAGAATATTTTTCCACAAATACTTAAAGTCACGGTTATAAGAAGAAAATTTTATGCAGCCTCCTCTTAAGTACTGACAAGAAGTCTTGAGCTTCTTTCAGAACTACACAGAACCATTAAGCAAAAAGCAAAGCATAATAGAAAATGGTTTTTCTAAACTCTAACGTGGCCTCCTGACAAATGCAATATTTTCTAATGGTTAAAATCTTAAAAGAGTCTAGCAAATTAAGTAACATTTTTATAAATTACACGGAAGAGAAATGAGAATCTGATAATCAAACACAAAGGGAGTTGCATTTGGGTACTGATTTATAAATTAAAATATGGGAGAACTGAAAAAAACTATTTCTCCAGGCAGTTTGTTCGTTTGTTTTTTTTTTCAAATGCATCCTACGGTAAATTAGAACGGCTGCAGGACACACAGGACAAGCAATTTCCTTTCCTTATTGAGACCACTCCCTGCAATACAATTGTACATAGTAGACTGAGCTTCATGTACACACAAGGTCAACAAGGATCTCAATATCAAACTCCCCTTCTTGCTCCCACCACCAAGGAATCTGCGCCCAGGAGTGACAGCAAGAGCGCACACTCAAATGCAGTTTTTCTTCGACAGGGGCGAAGGTTATTCGTAACCGCTTAAACAAAACCACAGGAAATAATTGGACCACTGCCTTTTTCCTTAGGAGTGCAGCACTAGAGCAAATGTCACCGCTCCGCGCTGCCTGGGGCCAGGGAAAGCTGCGGGAGACCAAACTTGGCACTCAGCACCGCTTGGGGCACGCGGGGAGTCCAGGGGTGGGGGCAAGCGGAGTGCGAGACCCGCGCCCAGCTTGCCCTGGCCCGCTTCCCTCGGGTCCCCCGGAGCTGGCCCTCGACTCCCGTCACCACATGCCCCTCTCCGGCGCCTCGCACAGCGTAGCCCAAGGAGGCAGAGAGAGTCAGAAGGGGATCGCGCGCCTGCCTGCCGGGGTGATGGGCGAACTCCGATTCCACCCCTTGACCTACCCACTAGAACTAGCGGCGGGCTCTGGGCGCTCGACCACTCCTCCTCCCCCACCGACCCCACCTCCGGCCTACCTTACCTGGGTAGCCCAGCCAATGCCGCCCGCGGGCTCCGGAGCCTGGCCGCAGCACCGAGACAGGGCGGGGCCCCGCGGCGCGCTCCCGAGGAGCCAGGCCAGCTCCGTGCGCGCCGCCGCTCCTTCCGACTCTTTCTACCTTTACGGCAATCGCGAAAGTGTCGTGAAAGTACTGCCGCCGATCAGTCATCCAGTCGGCAGGAGTCGGAGTTGTTATTTCTAGGGGTGTGCTTGTTGAGGTCGGGGTAAGACTGCGGGGATGGGTCTTGGGGAACCGGCTGGGAAGTGGAGGACTTAGTGGGAGGCGTTTCTCCCAGGAAGAGTGAAGAGAGGACTGGTTGCTTAGGGGTGGGCATTACGGTGTAGCTGCGGATGGACTCGCTGAGGCAAACGCCGTCTTCTTCCTCGAGCAGGGTGGCCTCGCGCGCGGGTTTGTGGGGAGGACGAGGGGCGACTGCTTGCCCCTTCGGGGGCTCAGGAGACTGAGGTGGCGGAGCGCGGGGGTGGGAGCCCGGGAGCTGTGTGGAAGCTGATGGTTGTGGGAACGAGAACCGCCTGGCCAACCCTGAGCAGGTCGAGGGCTGGGGCGCTGCCCGCGCAGAACCGACCTTGCCTGGCAGGTCCACACCCTCCTGCCCCGGTGCTGCCGAGTCCACAAACCGTGTGGCATCCTGTGCCGGGCTTGCCTTCACCTTGGAATGCGGTGGTGTTTCGTGGCTGGGCCTCGCTTCTTGGTCAGCAACTTTTCTAGAAATTTCAGCCCGTATTGACGAGCTCTGAGATTGCCAGCTAGGGTTTAATTTCAGCAATATTCTTGGAAGGAGAACGGACTGAAGGATTGCTGGTGTTTGCCAGTGTTCCCAGGAATGCTAAGATGAATGAGGTCTTTACGGTTAGCCTTGTTTGTGTTCTTGAACTCTGATGGCATTTTTGTGTCAATTTTTTTTTTTTTTTGCCGTTTTGCATCGTTGATGTCGGATGTATGATTTTGCTTGAAATCTTTTAGTTAGGCGAATTTCTTATAGTAGACAAATTCATAGTTGCTTTTTAACAATATTAATGTTTTATCTGAATGTAGTCAGAATATTTAGTTCCTACTGTCGAACTAGTAGGAATGTGTTCGAATACTTTGGTATTGGATTAACTGGCTCAAAAAACAACTTAGATTGTGATAAGGGTGTTTATAGTATTACCGATTTAGAACAGTTGGCTTTTGCATAAAATTCCAGGGATTGAAGTTCTGAAAGGATTTTTCTGCATATTTGTACTGTACTGAGAAATTAAAAGCTTATTGTACAACTTGTCATTACAACTCTTCTCTGCCGCTCATGTTAAGGACAGTTACATTTTATTGCATAGCAATTTATTTTCTAGGCTGCATATTTGTTCTTTAAGCTGGCTAAAGGTGCTGGCACTATTCTTTTTGAGAGTCATGTTGTGCTATCCTTTTGAGAGAATAGAAAAATATTCTATAAAATGCCAGACTTTGGCCCCCTGCTCCGGAAAGTTATTTCCTTTCTTAAGGAATGCAAGATTCCACTTAAGCAAAACACTAGATCCAAGTCGTTTTACATGTAGTATTTTTGCTTCCAAGTCTGCTGAAAAGGCTTTTGTTTCTGTAAACTTGGCTGTATCATTTGTTAAGTAATGCTGAATTTAATCCTTTCATCCTATTAGTTTTCTTTTACTTTATTCTTTTCTCCTTTCTTTTCTTATTCTTTATATTTGCCTCTTTTCCTAGTAGTACCAGCCATTAGTATTTTCTTTCTAGCAGTGCCATAAAGGTGGGAAGGAGTTATGTATTACCCAATTCCCTGTGAAAGGATTGTAAACATAATGCTGAATCAGTGCAGATCAAAACTTGGCACCCTTAGCTGTGGGGGGAGGAATGAAAATTCTGGAATTTCGCACAACAGGTTGGATATTGTGTAAGTTTACTTTGTGCTCTGCTCAGCTGTTGAAATTTTTTGGTTTTTATCTTTTGTCTTTTTTTTTTAATGTGATACTTGTCATGTACCCCACACTACAGTCACAGCAGAAATATGGTAGGCAGTTGCCATTAACCTCAACCCCTATAAGTACAATTGTTTCACATGATAGACTTTTTAAGACCCACAATTGTGTGTAATTTTAGTAAATGTATTCATTAAATATCTCTGATTATAATCTTGTACTTTTGTTGGACTTTAACATAAATATTCATGCATGTACAAAGAAAATGCTTTGTCAAACAATGTCTTCTCCTTTGGACTCCCAAAACAATTAGTTGGCATAATGTTATAATTTATCCATTTATAGGACTACACCTCCCACCTTTTGAGCTTCTTGAGAGGATGAAATAGTATATTTCAATCTTTCTATTTCCCCAGTATCTAGAACAACTAAGTGCTCATTAAATACTAGACGTATCATATTTGTTCGTTGTTCAGTATGTACTCACAAACTATTTAGTGCTAAGTATGGTACAGGATAGAGGGAAAAGAATGTTGACAAAACAGACATAGTCTCTGCACTCATGGAAATTACTAAGCAGTGTGTGTGTGGTGAGGGAAAGACCAGAAAAATTTTAAAAAGACAACAAATAGAAAATGTTCAAAGTGCATTAAGTGCTACCAAGAGTGCAGGGCTTTGTAGCCTTAGAGACAGTGGGAAGTTTTTTACACTTTAAAATATTCACTTTTATGATTTATGAAAACTATCCTCAGCTAACAATTAGGATGCATCCAAAATTGTAGGTTTCTTTGTAAACTCATTGATGGTTTTCCATGAAGTCAGAATAAAATCTCAGCTCTTTACCATAGTCTGTAAACCTCTGCATTGTCTGACTCTTCAAACTCCATTTGTCCATTCTTCCATCTGGTTTACTTCTGCCTAGCTATTGTGATTCCTCAGGTACTTGAACAAAATAAGCTCTTTTCTGCCTCAGGGCCCATTCCATTTTCTTGAACTATTCTTCCTCCTGCTCTTAAAACATTTCTTCTTTTCCTCTGTGTTTGGTATAAAAGTTACTTCCTCAGAGACTTTAGTCACTCTATGTAAAATATGTACTCCAACTATTTTCTGGCTCAGGACTTTGTCAATCGTAGAACCCATTACACCTTGCAATGTTATTGCTTGTTTACAAGTTTTCAGTTATTTCCCCACTGGAAAACGGAGCTGGGACCATATCTGTATTATTCACTGGATTCAGGCATTGGCTCAATGAATTTAGAACTTGGAATACATTTTCTCATAAAAAGTGGTTTGACTAGTGGATAATTTTTTTCTAGACTAGCTAGCAATAATTTATTTATTTTTTTTTACTTTTTTATTGTTTTAGTTCCTTGCACCTATAGTGAGGAAGGACATTTTCTTCTATCCTTCTGGGTACAGGCCTGACTCCATAAAAAAATTCTCAAGTGGTTAAAATAAGTTTTGTTATATTTGTACCTCCTTTCCACAGTTCCTTTCTCACCCTTTTTACTTTGTTGTCCATGTAGTGTCTTCCTTTTGTATCTGCTCCCTTGACATGCTTGTTTTTCATTTTGCTAAAGTTCAGAAGCACCTGTTTTTTCTGAGATGCTTTTCATGGCAATAGTCCCTGCCTCAGATATGATTGGAGAAAGAATGGAGTTAGACCTGTGGTAGTGTCCGTAACCTCTGTAGCTATTTACATGTGTTGAAAGTAAAGTGGCCATCTGTATGTCAAGGGCTACATGTATCTGAATTTATGTTTGCAGTGTTATTGCTAATACCTTCACAAGGACAGTGTTGCCAAATTGAAATGTTGGCAAGGAACACCTTCAAAAACTCATTGTCTCTTTCAAGTTTAAATTATATAATGATTGGATCTGCAGAGGTTTGTCAAAATGTCGATTTTTCTAAAAGAAAAGTAAAAGGTTAAAAGAAATCTAGGTCATGGAGGGGAAACTCAAAAGGAAAGTATCAGTTTGTCAACTAGTCCTGCCAAATGCTCAAACTTAAAACCATTAGGATCAATTGCTTGTAACTTGTTTCGTGCCAAAAGCAAGCTAGCATCTTCAAGATGTGTGAACTTTAATAATAGAAGAATGGAACACTGCAACAATAAAATTCAGATGGGGTTGACTCAACTTTTTATTCCTCTTTCAAGTGAAATTCTGTCAGAGCTGATTATACTTACCAAATATGAAAATGCATCATTCAATTTGATTAGAAAATATGGCTACTATAAAGCTGTTTTGGTGATTATTGGTCTATTTGCTCTCAAGCAATCTCATTACCATTTGTTTAACATTATACAGACACCACTTAAAGGTAGTTTTAATCAATAGCTTGGTGATACAGCTGTGAGGAAGAATTCTTATTTGAGAAGTTAGTTTGATTTGTCCTTTTGATTTGAATTTAAATATTTTTACTTTGGAGCATCTTGGTGGAATTGAAGCACTGATAATTTTTTTTGAGATTTTTGAAAATGTATTTAAGGAAGTTAGCTTGACTACAATGATTGTTTTCTGAGCCAAATGCTAAGATACGTGATTGACAGAAATGTTGGATGCCACCTTAGGTCATTAACAATGTTAAAATTTTGAAATTGGATATTTATGAGGATATGGGGAAAATGGCCTGATTCATATGTGACACCAGCATTTTTGTATCTACATGTCCAGCTCAGCCATGTCTTGTTGTCCCTCTGGCCTGTACTGCCATCATCTCCCAACTTCTCCAATCACTGGCCTTCGCTAGCCCTCATTTCATCCCTTAACCCAGTACAAGGTGGATCCTACCACTCTCAAGACCACCCTGTTAAGGCAGAATAAACCAGATCTTGTCATGGGGGAATGGGAGAAGAAGAAAAAGAAACTATCAACTGCATGTTTTGATACTAGATTAACAGATCTATTGAAATGTTCTAGATTCTGTATCACATTCTACATTCCCATACTGCATCACTTCTGGGAATTACATATTGCTTTCTAGATAATTTTTGACCAAAAGATCAAAATATAGCTCTCTTGGTCCAGTGTCACTACCCTTTTTGTTGTATGAAGATTATTCTTGGTTTTTTAAATCTTTTAGGGTTTCTGTTTCTCCTCCTACTCACTAACTATGGATTTCCCACACTTTTCTTTATTCTTTTGCTTTTCTCTCCAGAATTAATCCCTTTGAGACCTTTTCTATTTTCTAGTCTTTACTAGACTTTAGCTTCTAAGTAATGATGAAATTTTCATCTCTTACTCAAACTCTAGTGTTTTGATTTTTTTTTTTTTTTTCTTTCTTTTGCGGTGCTGGGGATTGAACTCAGGACCTTGTACTTGCAAGGCAAGCACTCTACCAACTGAGCTATCTCCGCAGCCCTAGTCTTTTGATTTTGTCTGAAATATCTCTACTTTAAAGTTGCAGGTATCAGCTGAGCGTGGGAGTGCATGCCTGTAGTCCCAGCTACTTGGGAGATTGAGGCAGGAGGATCATTCAAGCCCCAGAGTTTAAGGCCAACTTAGGCAAAATAGTAAGAGGCTTCAAAAAAAATATTTATTGGGCTGAGGGTTTAGCTCAATAATATAGCACTTGTCAAGCATGTGAGAAGCCTTTAGTTCCATGAGGTGGGGGGATTCCTAAAAATAATTGTTACATGTTGTATCTTCCAGCCCTACCCACTACCCTTCACCTCAGTTTCTCTGTTATCTCCCACCCCAAAAGTAAAAACATAACAAACTGATTTTCCTTTCTAATTTTCCCTTTTAAGAGCAGTACTACTGATCTCTAGCTGTTGATTCCTTTTTTCCTCTGCTTCACCTCTCATAGCTAATCCATAAATACTTTCTACTGATTTTTCCTTCCAAATAGAAATTACCTGTAAACTTGACTATCTTTTTCATATTTCCATTCTTACCCAGTTACTCTAGGCGCTTACCACTTAAAATCATTGAGGTCATCTGCTAATATTCTTTTTTTTCTTTTCTTTTCTTTTGGTACTAGGGATTGAACCCAGGGGCACTTAACCACTGAGCCACATCCCCAACCCATTTTGTTTTATTTTGAGTCAGGGTCCCACTAAGTTGTATAGGACCTCACTAAGTTGCTGAACCTGGCTTTGAACTCAATTCTCCCAACATCAGCCTCTAGAGCCACTGGGATCACAGGGTGAACCACTATGCCCAGCTTTGTGCTAATTTTTAGTTGTTCTCACTGCCTTCTCCATTCTGATGAATATATATATATATATATATATACACATATATATGTGTGTGTGTATGTGTGTAGATATATATATATATGTACTGTTAAACTTGAAGATATAATTATATGCTTATGCTGTTTAATTACTTGTAGTAAGTATATTATTATGAATCTTTTCTAAATCAAGAGCAAGGTCTTCAGGGCTTAAATTCAGTCTTTTATCAACAATCATATCAAGTAGATATGATTATCTGCTTATCTGGTTTTCCTACTACTTCCTCATTTCATCAGGTCATTCTGTTGATCAAATATATGGTATTGTCTTCTTAGAGTTAATTTTTTTCTTACTGTGTAGTCCATTTAGAATATCATCTGTATCCCTTTTCACCAATAATAAGTTTGTCTTTTGATTTAGCTTAAACAGAAACCCTGTATTCTTTTGAACACCACTTATAATCTGTGATAGGGACAAGTCAGTCAGTTTCACTGCCTTAGTTTCTTTTTCTGTAGAAATAAGGGTGATTAATAGTCCCTATCTTCTAAAGTTGTTATATATAAAGGTTAAACTAGTTAGCATATTAAAAGTGCTTGGATGTAGGTATAATGTAAGTTCTCAATATTAAATCTTAGCTAATATCATTAAATAAAAATTTAATTTAAGATCCATTTTAATCAAGTCATTCCTCTACTAATTTGCTAGCCTTGGAATCTCAGTTTCTATATTTAATATGAAGAGATTATTTCTAGCATTTGTTCTGTTACACTACTGAGGTAGAAAAAAAGTATGTGAGATGGAAAAAAAGATTGTGAGCTGCAAAGTTAGATGAGCTGTAAAGTAACATGAAACTGATGATTAAAAACCCCTTAATAATATTCACTTAAAAGTGAGAATATAAACCTTAAATAAGAACTATAACCAAAATTGGGCCACTGGTTTTCTGATTTCTCTTTGATATTATTCTATTAGTAGATTGTTTGTTTGTTTAATTTACTGATACTAATATAAATAGTGGCTAACAGATAAATCTTTTTTTTTCCCTCCCCCAGGTAAACACCAGCCACAAAAAACTACAAGACAAGGTTAATTGTTATTTCCAGATAAAAGAAAACCAAGATCCATGAGTGGACATCGGCCTGCAAGAAAACGATGTGTAGATTCTCACCCAGAGTCCCCCATGGGCTTTGGGCATATGAGTACTACAGGATGTGTATTAAATAAATTGTTTCAGTTACCTACACCACCATTGTCAAGACACCAACTAAAGCGGCTAGAAGAACACAGATATCAGAGTGCTGGACGGTCCCTGCTTGAACCCTTAATGCAAGGGTATTGGGAATGGCTAGTTGGAAGAGTTCCATCCTGGATTGCACCAAATCTCATCACCATCATTGGACTATCAATAAACATCTGTACAACTATTTTATTAGTCTTCTACTGCCCTACAGCTACAGAGCAGGTAAGAGGAATTTCTTACCAGTAAATAACATTTCTTATATCAGAAACATTGTAATAGGGATTTCTTGATCATTTTAAATGAAGATAAGATAATCATACAGCCATTTATAAATTATTTAAAAATATCTTGTCACACATACTGTAATAAAGCTCATAAGTACAACCTATTACATACACTAATGCTTATTAGAAACCAGAAGCAAGGGGTATACTCTGATACTAGTAGGTTAATTAAGGTTAGCAAGAAATTAACTTGTAAAATTTCATCTCTTTATAAAAGAGTTTTATGCTATTTTTTTTCAAATGTCTGAATAAAAATCTTAGTAAAGTTTAAAATGATCAAAGAGAAAAGTCTGGTATTTGAAATGTCATGACTGTAAACCAGTACTATCAAAAACATTTTTCTGTCCATTTCAGAGAGAATATTTGAATGTCCCTTTTCTCTTCCTATAAACGTGGCTGATAGACTTCAGATATATTTTCTTTTTCATGTCCTGCTCTGACTGCCATTAAGAAAGAAAGTCTGGTATTTTTCCAGACTGTACTTAAACCTTCTCAAATCCACATCTCTCTTCTGCTCTTAGTCTGTTATTCTCTATACCCTTTACTTGAAAACAAAACTAAAACTCTTCATCCAAATGGGTATATTGGTGTTTAGATTTCTTTTTTTAGTTTTCTTATCAAGAAGAAAACTAAGGTAGGTAGATGGAAAAGAATCAGAATCTACATCTGTTCTGCCTGATCAGTCTGAGGTTACTCAAGAACAAAACATGTAAAAGTGACTCTAAACTTCATGAAATCATAATGACCACAACATTCCTTATCTTGTTTTAGGCTTGAAGTAATTTTTTAAAGTAGATAATTCAGATGTTTTGCCCTTTGAGTTTAAGTTACTAAGATAAAGTTCCTTTATCTCTTAAAGTGAATGACTATTAAAGGTCACGGTTACCCATAAAGCATGTGATTTTTGTTTTCCAGATGCTTATTTTCTCCCACTTTGAATACCTTTATTTTAATTCTCTTACTATTCAAATATAGTTCATACAGATTATATGAATATATTTCTGATTTTCCTTCATTTTCTTAAGTATTTTCCTGTACCTCATTTAGGACACTTAAAATACAAAACCCAATATAATCATTTAAACCTGTCCTAGGATCCTTCATTGCATGTTCTTTGAGCTGTTCATCTGGAGCTTACTGAGTACCTGATGACTACTTCTGAAAGAATTTGGTCCAAATTTTACAAATCCTTATAGTAGAACAATAGGTAGTGGTATTGATTCCAACTAAAGCCCTCCAAATAGTCATAAGTTAGATCTAGGATGAGGATCAAAGGTAGATCAGTCAACCAGTAATTGTCATTTATTGAATACCCTAGAACCTACCAGGTTCCATGTTCCCCTATGATGCTTTTCTTTGTCCACTGTTCTTAAATTATTTGGAATTATTAGCGTAAGCCTAAAATTAAACTTTGGAGAGAGTTCCAGAATGGAACTGATCCCAGCAAACTTTTCAGAATTTTTCTAGGAAGAATCAACATACTGTTCAATACTCTACAAGGGATGGTAATGTCCTACAAAGGACATACCTGGATGCATTTATAGATGCATGCTAGAAATACTTGTTATGCTCAAATCAGAATGCATTAAAATAGGCCATGTCTGTGTTCTGTAACAGTTCTTTATCATCTCCGTGATCTTCAGTAAGTGTGTAAATAATTTAAGTCATGCTTTATCTTTCTAGATCTTAGTTTGTAATATTATAAAGAATTAAGAAAGATCATGTATTCTAGGGTGCTTAGCCTATAATGCTTAATAAATGGTAGACTGTTTTTGTTTAATTTAAAAAAGAATTCAAGTATATAACCTGTTCTTTCTCACAATCTCCCTTCCATTCCTGATTTCCTCTAATAATATATAACATATGAAGCCACGTATTCATGCAAGTTCTTATTTAATTTTTTATATTTTTGCTTATAAGCATTTTGAAGTCAAAAGGTTTTATAAATTTATAAAACTTCATTATGGCTGTAGTTCTTTTAGACCTTTTAACAGTAAATGATCAAGAAGATTTATGTCTACATGTACTAGGAATTCCCCATATTTTTTTTTGTGTGTGTATTGATTTTTTGTTAAAGATATCTGTCTTTTTGGTAGAAAAGGTCACATTTAATGGTTTTACCTTCCTAGTAGATAAGAAAAGAAAATGAGTTAGTTCCTACTAACAAATTCCTACATTTGCAGATTCCTGCAGTAGAAATGTAGACTATCAATATCTCCTTGATCTTTTTGTTACTAAGTATTTAAACTTCAGCTAGTAGTTTTGGTTTTAGTATGTTTGGTTTTGGATTTTTGTCTTATAGCTTGATGTATGTTAATATGCTTGAGTTTCCCTTGCCACATAAGACAAAGAATGTAGCGTTATCTGTTTTATGCACATGAAAACCAGAACTAAGCTATGTTATTTTCAGTAAGAGTTTTTTGAATTTAAATAGAACTTTTAGAATATAATTATAAGAATTTTTACTTAAATGCTGATTTGTTTTTGTTTTTATATGGCTAAGTTTAATGCTTTTGATTTAACTCATTAAAAAATAATTGTTAAATGATGCATGTTGGTGCACCTGTAATCCCAGTGACTCAGGAGGATTGCAAGGCTAACTTGGAAACTTAGTGAGACCCTATCTCAAAATAAGAGAAAAAGAACTGGGATGTAGCTCGTAGCAAAGTGCACCCCCCCCAGTACCAAAAAAATAAAATTAAAAAATTAAAAAATAAAACTTACTAGATTTTTTTTTAATAGAAAAATGAAAAGAAAATAAAAATGCCACATTGCCCATAATCTCACTGCATGGTTAATTTCTACTGACTTTAAAAAGGGGAGGAGAAAATTACATAGCATAATTCAAATACAGAAAGATATAAACAAAAACATAATCTTCTCTTTTTACTTGCATTTCCTTCCTTTCCACCAGTTCTTCTAAACATAACAATGTTTGACAATTGTTTGGTGTTTCCTTTCAGGAAGAAAAAAAAAAATCTCCTACCAACATATGTATATTTTTGTAAGTGTATAAATCCTTAAACAATTTCAAAAGTTTGGTAAAACCATGTTTCTAATTTTTCACCTGAATTGACTCACATAAGAATATCTGCAAGATTTTGTAAATTGCGTTTATTCCATATCTTCCTGTCAGGGTTAATGATATCCTGGCTCAGATGTGTTCTTTTGTTCATTCAGTATCTTTCCCAGGTTTTTGACTGAGACCATATAGACCAAGAAGCATATAAGTATTAGATTAGTATACTATGGATTTTTAGTTAAGAAAAGAAAATCCAAAAATGAGAAAGTTTTATTCTTTTTTATATGTATGGGTATTATTGTCTTCTAGGATTGTGTATTCACACAGTTGAAGTTATTTGTGTCCCCTAGTAACATTTTTTTAAAATTTCTTTTTATTCTAATTAGTTATATATGACAGTAGAATGCATTTTGACACATCATACATAGATGGAGTATAACTCCTCAATCTTGTGGTTGTACATGATGTAGCATCACACTGGTTCTGTAATCATATATGTACACAGGGTAATAATGTCCAATTTATTCTACTATTCTTTCTAACTCCAGAACCACTCCCCTCCCTTCACTCCCCTCTGCCTAATCCAAAGTACCTCTGTTCTTTTCTAGCCACCCCCATTGTGAATTAGCATCTGCGTATCAGAGAAAACATTTGGACTTTGGTTTTTTGGGGATTGGTTTATCTTGTTTAGCATGATATTCTCCAGCTCCATCCATTTACCTGCAAATGCCATAATTTCATTCTTTAAAGCTGAGTAATATTCCCTTGTGTGTGTGTGTGTGTGTGTGTGTGTGTGTATATATATATATATATATATATATATATATATATATGCACACACCACATTTTCTTTATCCATTCATCTGTTGAAAGGCACCTAGTTTGGTTCCATAGTCTAGCTATTGTGAGTTGAGATACTACAAACACTGTTGTGGCTGCATCACTATAGTATGCTGATTTTAAGTCCTTTGGGTATAAACCGAGGAGTGGGATAGCTGAATCAAATGGGGTTCCATCCCAAGTTTTCTGAGGAATCTCCATACCACTTTCTATAATGGTTGCACCAATTTGCAGTCCTACCAGCAGTGTATGAGTGTACCTTTCCCCTCATATCCTCGCCAACATTTTTTGTTGCTTGTATTCTTAATAACTGCCATTCTGACTAGAGTGAGTTGAAATCTTAAAGTAGTTCTGATTTACAGTTCTCTAATTGCTAGAGATGTTGAACATTTTTTCATATATTTGTTGATCAATTGTATTTCTTCTTCTGTGAAGTGTCTGTTCAGTTCCTTTTTTGCCCCATTAAAATCCTGTGCTTAGACATAACTTTCTAGTCAGTCCCTTAAAACAGCTATCTAATAGAATGTTTTGAGGCGGTGGGAGTGTTCTGTGTATCTTTGGTCCAGTATGGCAGCCATAGCCTCATGTGGCTATTGAGAATTTGAAATATGTCTAGTGTAACTTAAGAACTGAATGTTAAATTTCATTTAATTTAACTAAAATAGTTATACATGACTGATGGCTAATGTATAGGACTGTACAGCCCTGGGGAGTTATAGGATTACTTTAGGAGCAAGAAGCAGTAGACCTAAAGTCCAGAAGAGGGATTAATTAGGATTAATTGCCCATTTCAGATCCTGTAGTACAGTGTGGTTGTATAACTATAATTATTGCTTTCAGGGTTTGAAACTCTAGCTTAAGGGAAGTACATACTATGGACCTTTTAATAGCCTTACGTTTTAATAATCTAAACCGATCTCTTTCATAAAGAAACCCCTTTGCAGTACAGAATATGCTAAATATTATTTGCAGCTCTAAGTGTTAATACTCACAGTATAACTGATAACCAGTATTTAAGAAGATACCTATGATTACAAAAATTTTTTCATGGCCTAAACATGAGAAAATAGTGAAAAGTATTGTAAAACATTCTTCCACATTCTTAGATAACGTAAACAAATAGATGCCCTCTTTTAAACGCATAATATTTAAATTCAATACCAGCAGTTCAATTTCTGAGAAAAGAGAAACTATTCCTTGAAAATCTGACTATAAATATTTGAAAAATAATGTTCTGAGCACTCTACAATAGATCCATCATTTCCCTAGTGTTGGTTCATGAACCATTGAAGAAATATGTTTAAAAATAATTTACCTGCCCAAGTAAACGTGCAAAATATCATTATATTGTTTCCCCTTTTGCGTATTCACAGTATGTATTCCAACTAGGAGTTGGAAAAAGTTCTGCAGTAGGGAAATCTGTTTAACATTGTTTAACCCAGTGTTTCCCACATGAGTTAATATTAAATATCTTGAAAGATACAACTTGGGAAAAACTGTACTAGATTATTCAACAATTTACTCTTTGACTCTTAGAATCTAAATATTGGGAGGACTCCAGTGAAAGAAATCTCATGGATTTCTATAAAATGTTTCAGAAGTACAGTTGACTGTCCCTGGGTATCCACAGGGAACTGGTTCTATGACCTCCCTGCAGAGAGCAAAATCTGCAGATACTTAAATCCCTCATATAAAATGTAGTGTTCACAGATAACCTATGCATATCTACCTATATGCTTTAAGTCATCTGTACATTACTTATAATACCTAATACAATGCCAGTCTATGTAAATAGTTGTTACACTGTATTGTTTAAGGAATAATGAAAAGTCAGTACATAGTACAAACGGTTTTTTATACTGAATATTATAGAGCCTCATATGGTTGATTCCATGAATGTGGAACCCCAGGGATATGGAGGATCCCATATAATTAACTAGCATCTGTTTAAGCACACCTAAAAGCAGGGAATTTAATCCTAACAATCCTAATTATTTCATTACGTTCTTAATTATGTGGCACTTCTATCTTCTGTAACTTCAAACAGTAGTACTTTCTCTAGAGAATGAAAATATAATGTCTGCTGGTAAAAAGGTGGTAACCAAACATAGTAACTAATTTGTCTGAATACTCTTGCTCTTATTTATTTCACAGGCACCTCTGTGGGCGTATATTGCTTGTGCATGTGGCCTTTTCATTTACCAGTCTTTGGATGCTATAGATGGGAAACAGGCAAGAAGAACCAATAGTAGTTCTCCTTTGGGAGAACTTTTTGATCATGGTTGTGATTCATTATCAACAGGTATGGTTGCTTTTTTAATGTTAATGATTAGTAACTGATAAAAACAGTTTGATAAATAGTTTCAGGATAAAAAAAGAGTTTATTTGGTTATCAGAATAAGTTATTTTTAATTAAATTTTAGGGTTTTTCAAGACTATGTACCTGATTCATATTTGTTCTTTATTGGCAATATGGGAAATTTAGAAATTAAGGTCATTTATTTTTAACCTTAAGTATGATTTTTGGCATCTTTTTGAAGTTTTAGGGCATAATTGTCATTATAAAAAAAATCTCATGAATTATAGATGAGAGCACAGTAGTGGGAGACTTGTAATTTGTGATCTTTATAATTAAATGAATCTTAGACATATAAATTACTTTCTAGTCTTGGATTATAGCAGCAGGCCATATAGCACATTTCGTAGAGGGCCAGCCCCTCATGCTGGAGACCCGGGTTTGAGTCCCTGGCACTCTGGGCTTCTGGAAATAACAAACAAACGAATCCTAGTCTTGGATTATAAATATGTGATGGGGCTTGGATAAAAAGAGTAGGTTGAATGAGGCTGGAGATCTAATGTGCAATATGAAGACTATAGTTAATAACAGTGTATATTGAAATTTTGCTAAAAGTAGATTTAGGCATGCCTACATGAAATAAAAAGGAAACTATGAAAGGTGATGAATAAGTTAATTTGTTTAACAGTAGTAATCATTTCACTACATACATGCATACCAAAACAGCCTATTGTGTACCTTAAATATATACAATTTTTTTAAAAGACTAGGAAAAATACAGTAAAGTACTGTATATGAATTACTGGGCAATATGTCTTTAGTGTTACAGTGTTTTCAAGTAATATTTTAGTATGATTTTTAGAGGGAAAAATTTTGTTTGCTTGGGTTTGTTTTCTATTTTTTTGTTGTTTTTATTTTTTTGTTTTGTGATTTTTTTTTTTTTTTTTTTTTTTTGGCAGTGCTGGGGATCAAACCCAGGACCTGGTGCATGCTAGGCAAGCTCTGTGCTATTGAACTATACCCCTAGTATCCCCGTCTTCTTGACAGGAAGTTTTCCTCCTTATTTAATTTAGTTCCATAGTTGTTCTCTTATCATTTGGCATGGCATTAAAAAGGAAACAAAAGCCCTTGTTGACTTTACCTCCTGAATTCAGGTTTGTAAATGTAGATACATGTCAAGATGGATCACCAGTTTATCCTGACACCAACTTTCTTAGTAGAGAAGGAAAAGAAACTAAGCTCTTATAACTTCTAAGAGTCAGGTCAAGAAAAATTTAAAAAACAAAAAACAAAAACTTTGTCTGAATAAAAGCTAGCTGAATATCTTGAAAGGCTATTACAATTTAACCATGTGACTGCAGAATACCAGTATCCTGTTTTTTATTGAAAATGACAATCGTTTTTGCATTATAGTTTGAATTCTAAACTTATAGGAATATTTTTTTTTCTATGTATGTCACCTATGATATCTGCTAAATAAGAAAAGACAGTTATCAATCTGAAGCGAGTACATCCCTTGGGGTTTGTTGTTGTTGTTTGTTTATTCATATTTGATTTCTTTTGGACTGCTTTGAACTTTTTTCTGCTTATTGTAGTACCACTAAGTTGAGAGAATATTCAAAAAATACCAAAGTATTTTAGTTGCTTTCAAGAACTTTGGTTCCACTAAGTGATTTAGTGAAAAAAGAAACTGAAATTATGAGATAAAAGGGGATGTAAAAGATTATATTCTACTTTTCCTGTTATCATCAATTACTGAGAGTAGACAGTACATTCACAGCATATCTTTGTTTTGTCTCTTCTAAAATCATTTCCAGCTTGGTTATTGTTCGTTATTTATTTTGTCCAGTTTTCATTGTGATTTTTCTTTCTGCAGTTTTTGTTGTTCTTGGAACTTGTATTGCGGTACAACTTGGGACGAATCCTGATTGGATGTTTTTTTGTTGTTTTGCTGGGACGTTCATGTTCTATTGTGCACACTGGCAAACATATGTTTCTGGAACATTACGATTTGGGATGTAAGTACTTAATGACAATTTCGTTTTCACTTTCAGATATGGAGAATGGGTTGCTTATAGGTATTTGAGGAATTGATCAAATCACTAAATTAGTTTAATAAACTATTGTAGCTAATAGACTCTGTCATATGTCCCCCTTTTACTCTTTTTAAAAGGAAATATCAGAAACCACCCCCAACCAGGAAGGATTTCTAAAACAATATGAAATTATGCTTTAAAAAGCATAGTTGAAAGCAATATGAAAAACAATGGCCCTTTTCACTTGTTTCCATTTGTCTTCCTAGACAAATTCACTTTTCCCCCTAATGCTATTCACCTTACTCAATGTTTTATTTTGATATATAAAAATATTTTCAGGAAAGATAAGATAGTTTCTGAGAGCAAAGAGCAATTTTCATCTCTAAATTTCATAGCTTAGTTTTTTCCCCACATTATTTTATTTATGAATCTGTAGAAATCTAAACTCTTAATAATTCAGTTGACATGACCACACCATATAGTTTATTATTGACAACAAAAATATCAGATTTTAAAAATTAAATATAAACATCTTTTAAACTCCTAAAGGAAGAGTATCTATTGAAGAGTACTTTTCCATAAGTATTAATGAGTAAACCAGTCTTAGAACTTTGTTAAGGATGACACTCACCCATTGTTTTTTAATTAAGTATCACAGATCCTATTGACACCATTTAAGTTATTCTTTCTTTTTTCATGGCATAGGATTCAGAGAAAAAACTTGAGAAGAGACTGTATACTTCATGAAATATCAAAATAAAAATATCTGATGGCAGATAACAAGAGAACATCTTAGTCTCAAAGATAAATCATTAATAGATTTTTTAAAAATTTTAGATCCTGGGCTGAGGTTGTGGCTCAGCGGTAGAGTGCTTGCCTGGCATTTGTGAGGCACTGAGTTCGATTCTCAGCACCACATATGAATAAATGAATAAAATAAAGGTCTATCAACATCTAAAGTTTAAAAAAAAAAATTTAGATCCTTAGTAAACTTAGTTTTTTAGATCTTGCAAAAAATGACAACATGTAGAAATTCACTTGTTTACTACAAATTCTGATGTTTTTTTTCCCTAAATTTATTTATTAAGCTTAACATGTCCTTATGGCAATAACGTAATAATTGCTAATCCTTTGGATGTTAACTATTTAAAAGAAATATCTTGGAATGATTTTGAAATTAAGGGGCCTAGAGAATGTGTTTAAGACCCATCTTAAGGTGGAACCCTTATTATTAAATATGACAGCAGACATGAGTATCCAGGTAAAAAGTACATTTATGTATGTATCCATCAGCAATTTGTAAAATGATCAGAGCTCGGAATAGATTGGAGAGTTTTTATATAAAAGAAACCATAATTGAAAATATGTACAATTGTTTTTTCCTCAGTATTATTCCCAGTCTTTATTTATTTAAATAATATTTTCATAGTCTTTCTCTGCATTAGATAAAACTACCAAATATAGTAGATCTCTAAGATAAATTGGTTTGTCTTAATTCAGTTTTAATTTTTAGTGTTTCTACTGTTTTCAGAAATGGCAGAATTTGTTACATCTGGATTTCACATAGTTGATATTTCATTGATTATTATCTCATAGTTAACCATTTTAATTAAGTGTCACAGATCCTATTTACACCATTGTTGTTTTGGGTTTTTGGTACTGCAAATTGAATCTCATAGTTAATTTTGAAAGCTTATTTACCAACAAGTCCTAATGTATTCTCTTTCCCTTTTAAGTAACATAGCACCAATCATATGGTGTGGGAACTTAAGAAAGGAGAAAATATTAACCATGAAAGTAGTAGAAAAATAGTGTTTGTAGGATTAATTTGATATCACACTTAGAATTCCCCTTGTTCTGTTTTCCCGGGATGAAATTGTGTATTTAGAGAACTGCAAACAGGTCCATATGGTTGGATCATAAAATGCCTGCAGGGGTAGTAGCAGGCGATAAACCTGGAAAGATCCAGAAAATCGGTGGCCTTCTCTGCTCTGCCAAGACATGTGGGCTTTTATCCCAAATCTGCAGGGAACTTTTGCAAGGCCTAAAGGTGGAAAATGACAAAACTACCTTTTAGAAAGATCAATCTGGCAACATGGCAGAGAGTAAACTGGAGTAGACTGTGACAGAAAAAAGATACTGATTAGAAGGCTTCAGCATAATTAACATGAGGATGATGAAGCCTGAACTAACACAGTATCAGTGCTTTTGCAGAGAAAGGAATAAGTAGATTAGAGAAAGACTTAAGAGGTAGAAACTGTAGGACATAGTCTCTGGGTATAGGGAATGAATGAGAGCACAGATATTAATTAGAACGACTCCTTGGGTGATTGGATGGAAGGTAGAAAAAGGGACTACAGGAAAAGGAACTACATAAAGGATGAGCTACCTAGAAAATGTATGTGGTGGTTGTTAGGCATCCAAAGAGAATAAGAATAGCAGAAAACTTAGAGAGGAAGCCCATGAAAATTATTGAATAGCCAGAGTAGGAGGCATGCTAGAATGAAAAAACAGAAGAGGGATGCATTTCAAAAAAGAACAATTCTAAGTGCTGGCACGACTCAAAATGAAGACAGAAAATATACACTAAATTTGGCAGTATGAGCCATCCATAGTAGTTTTTGTATTATGGTGGGATAGAAGCCAAATTGTACTGAGTAGAATAAATAAATACAGTACTACTTATTATACAGAATATAATGTTACTTAGTAATATGTGTCTATGATGAAAAGAAGAGAGCTATTGATTAGAGGAGAGAATATAAGCTGAAAGAAAGGAGGGTTTTTAATTTCAATGAAATATTTTGAGCATACAGAAGAAAAGAGATGGAAAATACTGAAAACAGAGAGAAGGAGCATTATTTATGGAGTGAGATAACTGAAGAAACAAAACTAAAGGAGTTCTATAGTAGCAGGTAGAGAGAAAGCAACACTAAATTTCTTTTTTAAATTCAAAACAGGCTACAGCATTCATAGAAATATGCTGTGAGTGCTTTACATTTAAGGAGATATTTATCAAAATATCAACGAAATGGAGGATTATAGAATACATACATAAGTATATTCCTTAAGAAGTCTTTAAAATGTGCTTAGACTTTGATTTTACCTAAAGTTTGTATACATGGAGGATAAAGTAAAAATTTATTTTACTTATTAAAAAGGAAAGAAAATGATTTCTCAAATATAGCTTGACTAAATAAATTTCTAAAAATCACTAACTTTTTCTTACTCTTTCTTAGAGGAAAGTGAAAACAGCTTTAAGAACATAAGGAATCTTATTTTAGAATATTTTTGTTTCAATTGTTTTCATTTGATATTTAAAACGTTTGAAAAGTAGGGCCCTGACAGAAATGAGTACTGTTCACTGGAGTCTTTTAGATCTCATTTAGCCTTTACTGCCTTTACTAACCTAGCTGTGAAAGACTGGGGAGGGAAATGAGGTTAGAGAACTTATGGAAGCATGGGGTTGATAAAAGAAGATAAGTATTATGAGTTGAAGCTCATTTTTAAACATTTATGAAATATTCTTAAAAGTGATTATGGAGTATAGAAAATGAGAGAGTTCACATTTCCACACTTAAGTCCTAAACCCTCTGTATCTAGGTATTTTTAAATTCATAACTTGCATGTATAAAATCATTTTTATAAATAAATACTTAGAAACCCTAAGCAACCTTTAATAAGACTAACACATGGGTCTTAAGAAATCTTCTACACTATAAAGGCAGAATTCTTGTTTAAATTATTATTTCAGGAAAAATACTCTGTCTTTTCAAGAGAAAAAAAGAAATGGTGATAAATTGAACTCAGTTCAGCGTATCTTGACTCAAATGTTATCACCAAATTATTTTGTCTATGTCAGCTTAAGCAAGGCTCAGAACTTTCATAAGCTTCATTTCCTAATTTTTAAAATAAGATTTTTGAAGCAGATGACCTCTGAGCTTCTTTCTCCTCATAAGTCTGACTCTACTAATTTTACAGATTTTTTTCTAGTGTGCTTATAGTAGCATATTGATCTTCACAATATGTTTAATTTTTCAATTCATGCCCTCTAAGGTTTCATATTAGCTAAAAACCATGCCACTGAACATTTATTTCTATTTATGCAAATAACATTCCACTTTTTCCTTTCTGTAGTTAATTGAAAAAGTCAGTAAACTGTGTATTCTACTGGCAGTTTAACAAATATAGTTTATCTTCTTATCCAAGTAATTTCTAAAGAATAATTAATTGAAGACTTCCTTGTAATAAAAAACTTGTGTAATAACTTTCTGTTTAAGAATTAGGAAACTCTGCTATCAAATACCTGTATGGAATCTGCATATCTTTTTGTTTTAAGATTCATCACATGAATAGTTAAATATTAAAAATCTTCCTTTGAGTTTCTAGTTTCCCCGTGAAGTTTTTTCTCCGCCAAAATTAATTCATTTGGACCCCCACTCTGTCCACTTAACTTATCAATTGTTATATATAATATTCTAAAACAACCTTTTGTATTATTATAAGACCTAGATTGCAGTTTGGGCTCTCTGGTCATCAGGTAAAATCGCAGACATCCTTCTATGTCATTAGTATTCCTATATTCTTAATTTTGATTTTTGTAGTTTTTATTTGAAGCCTGTTCTAAACTACTTTTTTTCTGTTACCACCTGTGTTGCAAAATACAGTGATTGAACTGAATTTTTTTTTACCACTAATAATTAATCCAGTGTAGAATTCCCCAAGAGAAGGAGGAAAAGTGAAAGATTTTCTACTAAAGATTATCAGGGAATAAGATAAGAAAATAGCCAATTTGATTTTTGTTCTGTCAAAATCCAAAAACAAATCATTCCACTATGAGACTGCAGTTGTAGCTCAGTGGTAGTACCCTTGCCTAGCATGTGTGAGGCACTGGGTTCAATCCTCAGCACCACATTAAATAAATAAGTAAGTAAATAAATAAATAAATAAATGGTATTGTGTCCATCCACAACTAAAAACTATTTAAAAAGATAAGAAATCACTAGACTAAATTCTTTCCAACTTTTTTCACATGCATCTGCTAATTTTTTGAGACAGCAGAGTTAGGAGTATGATAAAGTTTGGGGCAGTAAAGGAGTAAAAGATTAGTGTTTTATCATATGTGTACTGGGACCTCTGGGAAGAAAATAGGTTAGATTATTCTCCGGAGTTTCTTTTTTCTTTTTCTTTTTCTTTTTTTTTTTTTTTTTTTTTGGGAAAGAAAAGGCACATTAGAAATTTGGGGAAGATGATTAATGCACTTACCAGTTCTCATAGACTGTCATTTAAATTACCTCATATCCCTCATTAAATAGTGAATTAGAACTAAATCCAAATGCTTTTGTGTAATGTTGGGTATCTCTGAACCCTGAGAATAAAAATGAAACTGGAGGCTGGGAATGTAACTGCTATCTACAGGGAAGTCTAGATAGGTTCTGACACTGAAGGGACTTGTGTCATAGTGTAATTATTTGACAAGTGTATAGTATTGGCTATTCCTAGGTAATGGTGATTTGACTGTTTTTAGGACTAATATTTCCAACTGCCAACCTACAAGTCATTTTTTCAGTGTGTTACACTTTTAATTTCTTTAAATTTTTCTAGTAATTTTATTTGGATAAGAAATATTTTTGCATAAGGATGATACAATAGAGTGTAAATCGTATTCTTGAATTTTTAGGTGTATTTATAAGGAGAATGCTGTTTTGTTACCTCTTTTAGTAAGGCGCTTTAGCAAAAACTCTCAATAAAGTATTTTGAAATGTTTGTTTCCCTATGCATAGATTTGATGTTACAGAGTCCCAGATCCTAGTTATAACATGCCAGCTCCTCACAGGAACCCTGGGGCCTTGGTTCTGGAACTTCACGGTAACTGCTAGAATATTCATGCTGTCTGATGAACAACGTGTGAACTCAATAAAGACAGCTCCTTTGTCATGCACAGATAATTAAAAAATAAAAAATCTTCCTGGTGATATTTTACAAATTATTACAGATCAAATAATGTTAATACATAATAGGGCAATAAAAATCCACCCTATTAATATAAAAAATTTTTGAAAATCATATTTCTGATGATTTGATGCTAAACCCAGTTCTCTCTTCCACTTACCTATTGTGACTAATGTTATTTTTACTCTGTGTAATACTTTTGAAAACAAATACCTTTCCACCATTAGATATATTTTGGGTGTAGGGGGGTTTATGTTTTTTGGGTTTTTTTTGGTATTTCTATTTTGAAAACAAAAAAAGCAAGCAGAGTTTTTCTTAGATAAGTAAGTTCAAAGAACTCAATATTAAAGTAGGAAAGATTCTGCTTATTTTCTTAACTTCTTTAGCATATCCTTTAAGCATTCTGTTTCTTCATCTTATATTAACAATGATCTTGGTATTATAAAAAAATTCTGCTAGAAACTATTCTTATTTCTTTTTGTTTTATTTAATGTTTTCCTCCCTTAGTTGTGCTTTCAAATTAAATAGCCTTAGCTCTTCGTGTCACTATAGTCATCCTTTGAATATCTTCTTCTTTCATTTATTTTTTAGTAAATGCTTATTTCCCTAAAGAAGTGCTACGTGTAATATATTGTTTTTCTCTCATATTAGAAATGTAATTTTTGACCTTCAGACTTTTAGAAGTTCAAAAATATTAGTTAGGAAATATTTTCTCAGTAAAAAAAATCCAGAAGTCTACATACTTTAATGTGAAAGGTTATTTACAAGTAAAAACAAAGAGCCTACATTCAATTTGTTTTGCATTTCAGAGAATGTTAAGGAATTATCCATATGAAAACTTTTTAGATCGTTCCCACAATACAGAACTTTATTAAATTTCCTACATAAGTTCCCTTGTTCCCCTAAAAAGAAATGCAAGCACTTTAATAGTGAGGGATAGTCTACATCTTTTTTCAAAATAACCTTGGAATATGGAGAATACTGAGTACTACTATAGACGTTCTAGGAGCAAAACCAAAGCCATTTCCAATTGAATTTTCAATATATTTACATATTTATTTATGGGATTCACTTATAGGGTAAAATAATGTACATAGTTCAATATGTGTCTTTATCCTCTCTTTACCCTGACCCTGTCTCTAGTACTTTCTCCAAAGACCTGCAGCTTTATGCTCATTAAAATTGTCTAGATTTATAATTTTTGATAGATTGTGTTTTGTTTTTTGTTGATTATGCTCACCAGTTATCTTAATGAGATTGCCAGAATGTTGACTATTATTTTTATCCTGTTTATGATAACAAAATACCCTATCTTACTAATTTGTTTCTAAATGAATTTAACTTACTGGCATTTAAACTTTCTATCAGCTACTGCCTGTTATATTCTAACACCTCTGGTAAAATTGTGTTAGAATACAGAAGTATCATCCTGAAATGTATAGATATCTTATCAATAGCAAGTAAAAAAAAAAAAAAAAATATATATATATATATATATATTTGCCCCAGTTGATTTGCAGACTAAAAATTGAAAGTTTCAATACTGCATAGGACCAGCACTTCCCATGTCTTTCAAGATCCTGCCTCTTATTTTCTCTATAACATTGGAAAAGTCTTAATTTTTCTGACTAAATTTCTTCATGTATAAACTATGATATTATTTCCCACCTACTAATTAGGATAGTTGTGAAGATGAGAAGTGCTAAAAATGTAATATGCTGGTGACTACAGTGTTTGGTACATAATAAGTCTTTGTTATTATTATATTAATTTTAAGACCTTTGTTAGTAACTCCAATAGTTTGCTTATTTCTTCATGATTCCTTTGACTCCAAGATTGTTACTAAATGGGGTGAGAGTACTCTCCTTTGAGTTCTGGTTTCCAAAAATGATGAGGATAGGCTGCCCCTTAAATTAGACCTACACTCTAATCCTTCTGTTCAAGAACTTGTTCTAGCTTTAGGCTATATTTTTCTCCTCTTTATCAAAGTTATTCAATGGACTTTTGCTTTTAGTCTTCAAAAAATCTTACGATCCATAAAGTTATTCTTGTGGTAGATAATATGGTTTTTAATAATTCAGCTTATTTCAAAAACAGACGCTTAGATTTGTCTGTTTTCTCTATAAACACTTGAATTAAAAAGACTGTTACCACTCAGCTGTATGGTTAATGTTATTTAACACTGATCAAAGATTGTCATTGCTAGTTTATCCCTTATCAAGGATAGAAAACAAAATATTGAAAGACAGTATGATGAATTTCTAGACTAATATTCTTTTCAGTTGCTAACACTTCACCCTGCCCATAGTATTTCTGGTAAAGTATGTAATGAATGCCATGCTCTGGTTATTCACAAATTGCCTGGAAATTCAGATCCATTTATAAATAAACAAATCTGTAGTTAATAGTAGTCTTAACCTTGAATTCACTTCTAGATGCCTTCAAAACTAATGACTTTTTAAGCAAAAGACTTCTCTTTAACAAAAACTCACAAGTCAAATTGTTCCAACCAGGGTTTCTTTGACATTGTGAATTTATCCCTACAACATATTTTATGTTAACCAAACTAATAGTCAATCCATATTGTAACAATTATGTTTATTATATGTAGTTTAACAGAAATTCTTTTGCTTCTAAATTAACTGCTAGTATATCTTTAAATGCTCGTGTCAGGTGTAGAAGAAGAGTAGATTATCTCATAATTTTTAGAGGGAAAAGACATTAAAAATTCTGCAAAAAGATGATTAAGGTACTTATTAGTTCTCACAGAACATCATTTAAATCTTTTCATCCCTCATTATATAGTGAATTAGAATTCAAGTCAAGTGCATTTGGCTATCTCTAGTAACACTGAGAAAAGTAAGACTTGGAAAATAATCAGGGGCTCAGGGTATATACCTCAGTGGTAGAGCACCTGCCTGCTCAGTCCCCAGTACTGAGAAAAACAGAAATCTTACAGTTAGCTAACTTAGATAGTTTGGAGTTGTTGCACCCCCTCCTATATCACTTTTAAAGGCTATTTAATACTTCTGATGTAATCACTGTCTTCATCAGTGAGATTTCTAAGCCACCTTCCTGTGGTGATGAATGCCCCCTGAGATTCCTTGTTTAGAAGTTGAAATTACTCCTTCATTTAAGGACAGTTTGTTCTCTTTATATCTTAATCAGCAGACCGGTAGTATTGTTTTAAGGAATGGCTGATCTTAGAAGTTCAATCTTCAAGGCTATTTTGACCTTGGACTGCCATACTTACAACCTCTCTGTTAGAAGGATGGAGTGCTCAGGCTTCACAATTGGTTTGCTTTTTACCTTTTTTATTCTTGTGATAGCCATCAGAACCAGAGCAATATTTATTTCTGGCTTGTAGTAATTTAAGTATGTTCTGACCAGAATTTTAATTATGGGTTGTCTACAACCATTGAAGGAATTCTTTTTGTCCTTTTACAGCTCACATTAAAATTAAGTAGAAGTAAGAAATTATTTTAAAGCAGTTCAGACATCTTCATAAGTAAAGAAAATTATGCTTTTTCCCTCCAAAATTTTATGCTGTAGAAATCGAATGCTGCAGATAAAAGATCTTTTTTTCCATTTTTGTTTTTAAATCATAGTTGTTTGGGGTGTTCTTATACCACATACCCCTAAGGTCTTGAAGAGTTCCCCCCCTCCCTTGTTGTAGTAGTAGTGGTAAGCTTCTTTGATTTTTTTTTTTTTTAAGAATATCCCAACATTTGGAAATATTATCACCCATGGTTCTCTATTTTTTAAATAGTAATAATAAAAGGAAGTGAATACAGAAATATGAAATTCCTGCCTACATATCATATTCTCCCTTCTAGATGTTTTTCCCACATGACCAAAAAAATTAAAATGAGCCTGCTCCTAATAAGCAGTACAGTAAATTGAGCCCACACTGAGAGACTTCTTAGTGGACAGGTGGCAGAACAAACTGTCAGGTTACTACTTTCTTCTAAACAGAATCATTAGCTCTTCTATTCATTTCTGCCACCTGTCTCTCAGCTAGCTTCAGTTCCCATCACTGAGAATAGCTTCACACTGCACTCTTTTTCATTCATAGTAAAGATTAAAGCCGCACTTCAGAAGTGATGATAGGCAGTTCTCCTGATTCAGAGCAGAGGAGCTCAGCCTGGAAGTTAAGAGGGTTACTCTAATTCTGATAAGCAAATAAGAAAAAATATTCCTAACTATCTACCAACTGGTAAGTTTCCCTTGGCCCTCTTTCCTAACATTAAGACATGTTGAACTAAATACCAGGACAGTATCTGAATAGTTTATAAAATTCTGTCTTACAAAATTTGAAACATGCTAGTCCACAGATCTTTCCCTAAGAATCCCAATTTGAGACTTTGTAAAGATCTTTCATGTTTCCTTTTCTCTTTTATATTCATCCACAATACAAAGATTAATTGCTTGAGGTTCCCTCCATTTTTATTTTGTAATTCTATACTTCTGGCCCTTCCCCTTCCAAAAGGCTACTTCATATGTCCAGAAAAAATGTTGTAAGATGTCTGCCTTTCTCCACCCAAGACAGAATCGATCATCTTTGACACCTACCTGCTTAGTCTCCTGAGTCTGCTACTGAGTGTAATTTCCCTTATTGGCAACACCACTCACCAGGTCAGCTCTACAGATTCCTTTTAGCCTAATTCAGTCCATCTTTTTTTTTTCAATAAGTGTGTATAACAAGATAACTACATCACTATTTGTTTGCAGCTAAATAAGACTCTATTGAAAATATTTTTGATCAAACAAAGGTAATTTTTTTTGTTTTTTGTTTTTTTTTTTTTTTTTTAGTTTCAAGAGACTGGTTTCAACCCAACTATCTTTTATGGGCTTGAAAGCTTATATATCTTAAGTACACATTATAGGTTATCTGTTTTAAGTATCAGTTTTAGAAATGTGGAAATTGAACCCCCTTGTTATTGATACTTGCTTTTCTTAGACTGATTATTTTTAATAAGTTAATTATTCGCTTGGTTGAAAAACAAACACTATAAAAAGGTATACAGTGAAAAGTATCCTTCACATCCTTATCTCTCAACTGCCTAGTTCCTATACTGTCCTACCTAATAGTAAACACTTTTCTTAGTTTGTAATATATCCTCCCAGAAATGTTTTATGTATCTATTGGTAAAAATAAAAGAATATTATTTTTCTCCCTTTTTGACACAAAAAATTGTCTCATACATTCAGCAACTTTCTTTCACTTAATGTATGTTTGCTATTTTTCCATATGGATATTTAGGGAGCTGCTCTTCTCCATTCTCTAAAAGCTACAAAGTATTCCATTATATGGAAATATCATAATTTATATAGCCACTCCCTCATTGAGGAATTTAAAAAACTTTTTGCTATTATAAATCTGTAGTGAATAACCATGGTTAATAAATAAGCATATCTGTAGGATAAATTCTCAATGGTATAAAGCATTTGGATCCAGCAATCTTAAGAATAATATCAAGATTATACAAAGTGCTAGTCTATAGAAGGAAAGAACACCAGCATATGCTTTGCTTCTCAACTGTTTTGCCCATATTTCTTTTTTTTTATCCCCATACTTTTAGACTTCTAATTTCTTCTACCCTCTTTGCACCAGGTTTATTTCTTCTTGACTATAAGATCATTTTCAGCAATCGCAAAGCTATTTCTTGGCTTCTTTCAGTATCTTCTTTCCAGAAATGTGAAGGTCATTAACCTAGTGAGAATAAGAATTTGAGAATTGGATGAAAGTTTTTTTCACATCCATAACATGGCAGGCATTAAATGAATGTATCTGAAGAACAGTACTTTTTTTAAGGTCTTAGTGGTTTGTAATTTTAAAGCTCACCATTTCTTTCATTTGATACTACAAAGCACTTAAGATTTTATATTATATAGCACTGCAATATAATCTTCTGCTTGATACTCAAAATTTAACACAAACACTTTGTTTTTCCTTTTTTTTTTTTTTTTTTAATTTCTGGTGGGAAAGGTTAAACTACAGTTGTAAACCCAGCTTCAGTGATTTACTGAGTCAGAAATTTCCTTTGGAAAGGAGGGGTTTTTATTGCTCTGTGAATTTCATCAAGTTAAATTAAAAGACTGGATTTTATATGATTTTGCGCATAACAAATTTTTGATACCTCCTTTTCTCCTTTCCTCAATATTTGAGATTTTTTTTTCTATTGTGCATGATAGAGGAATGCTGCTATGCTTGCAAGTAATTAACATGAAATTGTTTTGAGTAATTCTGCTTTTTTTGGCTTTTTGTACCTAATCAGAATTGATGTGACTGAAGTGCAAATCTTCATAATAATCATGCATTTGCTGGCAGTGATTGGAGGACCACCTTTTTGGCAATCTATGGTAACTTTGTTCACATTGTATATCCCATGTGATGCATGCTGTCTTTGCTTGTGTTTTCTAATATGGGATAATTCAATAAAGGTAATGTTTAAAATAATTTTTCCTGAAAATAAAAATTCACAGCACACAGTAGGACACAAACTTCTTTTGAGAGCAGGGTGAATTTTCCTACTTGGGTTATATAGTACATTAGTTCTATTCCAGGTCTTTAATTTTGAATGCCTTTGAGAATCTGAATCATTATCATCATCCCATTTTATATATTAGGAAAGACTAGGTAAT